>NW_013667816.1:137510-146621 GCF_000517525.1 Limulus polyphemus | reverse complement strand
TATGGAACAAACACTTTTGCTCTAGCCTTAAAAGTGTAAATATTATGTGAGTCGTCTGAGATATAGATGTGCAGTAAAATCAGTAATTTTATAATTAATTTTTAAAAATCGAATGTTTACGTATTAATTCGCAAAGTTGGAAATAATTGCACGATTAAATATTTTACTTAATATTCCATACAATGTATGAACATAATTAATTGTGAAATATTTCATGTTGATATAACAAGTGATAAGCGAGACATGAGTAATTATATAACCTCACATGTGTTTCAGTGTGTATCTGGCACTGGGAGAGTTGTTTATAAACTAGCAGATGCATGTTGAAACAATTCAAAGATAATTTTCTTAAAAATAGCGATGAATAAATGTAAAATGTGCAGTCAACCCATTCCCTTGGACTAGAGTGTATATTCAATATGATTGTCTAGTGGGTCTTTTGTCATTCCATGTGGTGGCACAGCGGTATGTCTGCGGACTTACAACGCTATAAACCGGGTTTCGATACCCGTTGTGAGCATAGAACAGATAGCCCTTGTGTAGCTTTGTGCATAATTAAAAACAAACAAAAAACAAACATTCCATTGCGTTTGTTTTTAAGCAAACGAGACTGACTGCAATTCATTGTTAACAGACAGACATTTGGTTATTATATACATATAGATGCTTTGGCTTATAGTTCTTCGTTTGTATTCCACTACTGCGCGCGGTACTTTTCGTTTCTGTGTCACGTGATCACAGGGGGTGTGAGCGTTCCGTCTTAGAAATTTCTTGAAAATTAAGAAGGACCAATTGTTTTGTTTTTATAATGCACCACTAAGTGGTAAACGTTGTTTCTGTTACTTACCATATCTTTTCTTCTTTTATACCTTCATTAACGTTGACGGCGTAGCTGTATAATGGACATTTTGTCATTTCAGTTTTCTTTATTAATATATCTGTGAAAAGATGGCGTTAGAAATAGTGCGAAGACAGAGATTCTTTAAAATGGCCACATGAACACTGGGTACGGAAAGAACTAATATTCCTGGACGATAATTTTTGTTTTATTTGTAATCGCTCTCTGAATTATGGAAATAATAGCAAAAAAGAACTTTCATAATCAGCATACGATAAACGAAAGGCATGTCAAATTATTCTCAGCACAGCTAAGCAACTAAATCATTTCAGTTGCCAAGCCACAGTGTCTACAAGCCCGTGTAAGAGAGCTAGAAAAGCAAGAAAAAGAAAATTCAGACATGTACTTAAAAAGCAATTGACTAAAAAATAATGATGAAAATCAGCAAGAAACCCTTGATAAAACAAGCCCGTGGTACTGAAATCCGGAGAAATAGTGACATGAATATACAATAGAAAAGTATTTCTGTTGAAAAGTCTACCGCCAGTTTGCCAGATATTATTCCGAAAAGTGCAAGCGAAAAGAAGCACTGAGCAAGCAGGGTTACTTTAGCCAAGTGAAATCCAAAAAGTCAAGAATAACCTCAATTATGGACTGTCAAATAACAACACAAGAAAGGTTATAAATCAGAGGATGTCATGTGGCCCATCTTGGTTGCTGATCCAACAATCTAACTAGGTTGTTTCTTGAAGGATTCCAAAGACTTGGTTTCAACAACATGGCTGGACAGTTTGTTCCAGACTCTCATGACTGTATGTAAAGAAATGCCTACTGTTATCGGGCCTACACGTGTTTGCACTTAATTTCTAAGCATCCTCAATAGGGACTTTTTAGTTTTGATTTTAAGGCAATAGAAGCAAAAGCCTGTTGTTGTTGTTTTGTTTATTTGGGGAATTTTTTAAACTTATGTTTTCACATTTTTGTACAATTAAAAGCTTTTCTTTTTGCAGTTATTGTGTACAATACGTGCTTGTCTCTGTAGGTTGTATATGCATATTTGTTTATTATGCGTAGTGCAATTATTAAAATATAAACTGCTAAAATTTTTCAACTTGTTCATTAGCTTCATTTTCAGACTTGGCTACTTGCTGTACTCCCACCCTTGTGATCAAACGAAAGTAAATGTCCATACACACAGATTTGAACCAATGGGAAACAAGAGAACAAGTCACGTGACTCTAACATCTGCCACGCAGCCCGCCTCTTTGGGTGGGGACAGAAAAATATTGGACGCTCTATATGGAGGGATGCAGGGTGTTGGGTGGAAATAGGGGGCTAATCTTCTCTGTGTGTAGATAACAAAAGGTATTGGATACCTGACAACGATGGGTGGGGTAGAGTTAGGGGATGATTGAATAGGTCTACTCAATCAATGGATATGTACACGTCATATGACTCCCAACAATTTGAATAACTGCATGTATTTTTTGCTTGAAAAAGAAATCAGTTTATGTACCTGCATATGTTCTTTTCAAAATTATGTATGTATGTAAAAGAGTGAATCATTTCGTAACTTCAAATGTACAAAACATTAGTGCCGTGCAATGATCTAACTGACTTAGAATTATCAGTGATTACCAAGTATCAGATTTAAATACATTTCACGTTTTACCGAGTGAGACTTTTAATCCAGTGCTCGAAGCTATCTCAGTAAGATGTTGATTCGCGACGTTGTATTGGGTAGAACTTTGACATATATAGTAATCACAACTGTATTTAGTTGACCAATTGACAACTGTTTACCAGGTGTTACATTACAACATGTACGCCCAACCTGTAATGTGACATGTACGTCCAACCTACACTACAGGTTGGACGCATGTTACATTACAAGTTGGACGTACATGTTACATTACAGGTTGGACGCATGTTACATTACAAGTTGGACATACAATATAGAGAGTTCATAACTGTTTACCAGGTGTATTAAGTTAACCAATATAGAGTTAACAACTGTTTACCATATGTATTTTGTTGAGCAACATAAAGTTAACAACTGTTTACCATATGTATTAAGTTCGCCAATATACAGAGTTCACAACTGTTTACCAGGTGTATTAAGGTGACCAATATATATAAAGTTCACAACTGTTTACCATACGTATTAAGTTGACCAATATAGAGTTAACAACTGTTTATAATATGTATTTTGTTGAGCAATATAAAGTTAACAACTGTTTGCCATATGTATTAAGTTGACCAATATATACAGAGTTCACAACTGTTTACCAGGTGTATTTAGTTCACCAATATAGAGAGTTCACAACTGTTTACCAGATATATTAAGTTCACCAATATAGAGTTCACTACAGTTTAACGAGTGAATTAAGTTGACCAATATAGAGTTCACAACTGTTTACCAGATCTATTAAACTGACCAATATAAAGTTCATAACTGTTTACCAGGTGTGTTTGGCTGACCAACATATAGAGTTCACAACTGTTTACCAGGTGTATTAAGGCTGACCAACATATAGAGTTCACAACTGTTTACCACATGTATTAAGTTCACCAATACAGAGTTCAAAACTGTTTACCAGGTGAATTAAGTTCACCAAATACAGAGTTCACAACGGTTTACCAGGTGTATTAAGTTCACCAAATACAGAGTTCACAACGGTTTACCAGGTGTATTAAATTCACATATAGAGAAAGTTCACAACGATTTTCTTGAACGTCCGTAAAGTCACTGCATATGATAGATATTTCAGGATTTCAAAGGTATCTGACCCCTAGTCCTTCTTGATGGTCTCCCATGAATCACACCAGTTCAGGTTTATATTACATTTTAGGTCTTAATTCAGTGTGTATTGACATCAGTCGTCTTCATTCTGCCTTATCTATAGTTGTACCTAAAGGTATGACTCAAGCTTGTCCCAATCGGCAGAAACCTTATGCGATTGTTCGATATTAAATACAGCAAAATGAAATATCGTAATATATATATATGGTTCCTGTATTGTGATTTGTAAAAGGTGAGGTAATTTCCTTATAATATTTAATCATTCTACGTAGAAATAGCGCAACAAACCATTCGTCGATTGGTCGATTAACATATGAAAAACATTTTATTCGTGAACACATTCAGTATACACTGGATAAAATCAGATAACTCGCGTAAAACAAACTGCGGATGACACATTCTCGCGAGACTTTATAACGGCATTAGCTCCACGACTCTTGCTTATACATCTTAGTTACCATTTGCAGCGTAAAGTACGTTGGGGGTATACTTTAGCGCTAATGTTTTTTACATAGTTGATCCGTTACCAACCTCATTACTGTCTACATTTTAGTATTGCCATAATAAGCTAGATTTATAGGTGGTTGAGCTGTCGCCTAGTCCATTAATGTTTACAAATCTTATAACATACTAATGTTTTATAGATGGTTGACCTGTCGCCTACTCCATTAATGTTTACAAGTCTTATAATATACTAATGTTTTATAGATGGATGAAGTATCGCTTACCATATAACATTATTTTTACAATTTATAATTCTTATAATATATTAATGATTTATAGATGGTTGAGATGTCGCCTACTTTATTACTCTTTACAGTTTAGAATTCTTATAATATATTAAAGTTTTATAGATTGTTCAGATGTCGTCTACTTCATTGCTGTTTACAGTTTAGAATTCTTATAATATACTAAAGTTTTATAGATGGTTGAGCTGGCGCCTCCCTTTTTACTGTTTACAGTTTAGAATTCTTATAATATTCTAATATTTTATAAATGGTTGAGCTGTCGCCTACTTAATTGCTGTTTACAGTTTATAATTCTTATAATATATTAAAGTTATATAGATGGTTGAGATGTCGCCTACTTAATTGCTGTTTACAGTTTATAATTCTTATAATATATTAAAGTTTTATAGATGGCTGAGATGTCGCCTACTTCATTACTGTTTGCAATTTAGAATTCTTATACTAATGTTTTATGGATGGTTGGGGTGTCGCCTACTTCGTTGTTGTTTACAATTTAGAATAATTATAATATACTAATGTTTTATAGATGGTTGGGGTGTCGCCTACTTCATTAATGTCTGCAGTTGAAGCAAACATATTCGTATTGTATTAAAAGTATTTTCTTTCAGACCATGAAAATATCATGAATATTAATACCAGCACCACAAAAGCTTCCAGCTATGGGCTTTTGAACAGGGAACATTTTTTGATCCCGATCCAGACAAGCCCACCTAATAGTATACTCCATCCCAGCCCACAATTATGAATTTTGACTGAAATGTAGCATTAATTTATTTTTTAATGTGTGAATTACTGGTAATTTAAACAACCTTATTAGTATTAATGGGTTTAGCATTTTATTGTCGCCAGTGGCACAGCGGTATGTTTGCGCGGATTTACAACGTTAGAAAACGGGCTTCGATACCCGTGGTGGGCATTGCACAGATAGCTCATTGTGTAACTTTGTGCTTAACTTGAAACAAACAAACAAACATTTTATTGTCAAACAGGGTCAGTATTTCACAAATATGAAAATATAACTTTTTCTGTAAATTGTCACTGTTGAGTCATTTTAACACATTAAACCGCCATTAATTACACATATATCACATAGACATTAACATATTATATTAGCTCTGAAGTTATAAGTATATTTAGGAACCTGTAGCTGATGCTTGTTTCATGAAAATTTTAATATTTAGACAGTATCATGCATTAAACGCTTTACTAGTATAGGGCCTATAAAATGCAAATATAGATGTAACGTAACGTTATAATCCACGCGTTATGTCATTAAACAATAAGATCTAGCTTCTAGGCCTAATACTGATAGATCTACTATACGTAAGCAAAGTTAGCAAACAACCTCACATGTAAGTCGATTCTCTTTAAATTTATGAACGATATCAATCGTCAGCACACATGAAATACTGCTAAGCAAACAAAAGTGATTAATTAGAAATCATCTAGGTTCAGTTTAATCATTTTTGTACCTTCAAGTAGATTACAAAAACTGACGAGTCGTACAGTTTCCACAGTTTGACACGTTATGAATTTCTCGCAAAGCTACACGAGGGCTATCTGCGCTAGCCGTCCCTGATTTAGCAGTGTAAGACTAGAGGGAAGGCAGCTAGCCATCACTACCCACCGCCAACTCTTGGGTACTCTTTTACCAACGAATAGTGGGATTGATCGTATCATTATAACGCCCCCACGGCTGAAAGGGCGAGCATGTTTGGTGTGACGGGCACAGTTTGACACTGTGCACCCAGCCTGTCACAAAGTATTTATAGGCATCTAAATTTTGTATGCCTTCAATATGACACACTAAAAAACTAGTTAACTGATAAATATCTGGGTATTCCATGTCGGAAATATCCATAACTGTTTCTGTTTGTCAACAGGGGGAATAGAGTACGAGTCTGTCAGAGCCATTCCAAACTCATGACATTGTACTTTCTACTGAGGTTCATCTAAATCTTTAGTAAAAGCGCTAAGCCTAGTTGCTTTGCGCCATAAAACTCTAATGAAAGCGCTAAATGCAAATGTTTCCTCTACACAATGTAACGTTACAGTTGGGAATGACGTCATGTTTACGTCCAAAATGGCAGATAGTAAACCTAGTTCCGCTTTTAGTCACGTGACTGCATAACCTCTGTAGTGGATATAAACCGTATTTTAATTTTGTATATTACCCTACACGGTATTGTGTATTTACTTACTATCGAAACGTAATAATCAAAATTGTTAAACTCTATAGTGTTGTTTGGAATGTAATAATATTTTTGTGCTTTAAATTAGAATAAATCAAAAAGTGTGCTTGGTGAGTGGTATAATAAACAAATGAATTAACTGCCTTTGTTGTGTGTGTGTGTTCTGATAAAGTTTTCGTAATTGAGAACGGCATCACCAATCGTATTGAAACCTTTCAAGATGATATTTAACCAAACTATAACACTTAACATACAGCCTCTCTTGTCTTTATTAACCAAACGCGAGTAATGTTTGTAATTTTACATATTATTGAGACGTTACAAGCATAGTTCAAATGGTCACAAAGTAACATGTTTTGGTAAGGGCAAGATCTGGGAAAATCAGCGAATTTCATTCTGTCCAAGGTGTGGGAATCATGAATGTTGAAATTGCGTATTTTTTAAGTTTTCATACATTCAATAGTTCCGGAGATAATGGTTCCAATACTGCTGGCAATGAGAACGCTGGCCCCACCTGGATAAGACTCAGGTTCCAATACTGCTGGCAATGAGAACGCTGGCCCCACCTGGATAAGACTCAGGTTCCAATACTGCTGGCAATGGGAACGCTGGCCCCACCTGGATAAGACTCAGGTTCCAATACTGCTGGCAATGAGAACGCTGGCCCCACCTGGATAAGACTCAGGTTCCTTTAAGAGGAATGTTAGTTCATCTGGATAAGACACATAGTACGTTATAGAAAGATAACCCTTTTATGTGTGTATATATATATATCGTCATGACACTCTTAAGACCCATGTTATTTTGTATATTTGCTTTACCCCTTGTGGGTTAAGAACGATAGAGAAATTAATAATATTATTTTCCCTAAAATTAAAGTGGAACAGGTTGCACTATTCTTACAAACTCATCAAGTAAGAGGGGGCACTCCCCTCTTATTTCATATCATTCAAAGCCCTTCTCTCAACTTTGAGGGCACTCCCCTCTTAGTTCATATCATACAAAGTCTTCCTCCCAACTTCGGGAGCACTCCACTCTTAGTTCATATCGTACAAAGTCCTCCTCCCAACTTCGGGTGCACTCCCCTCTTAGTTCATATCATATAAAGCCCTTCTCTCAACTTCGGGGACACTCTACTCTTAGTTCATATCATACAAAGTCCTCCTCCCAACTTCAAGGCGGATACTTCAACCCTTGATAAAACTAGTTACCTTAATACATAAAAAAAAGGTTGGCAGAACGAGAGTACTTGAATTTGAACCTTAAAGCACAACTGAAACTTGAATCATCTAGAATATCATGACCTTTTAACGACTTTCACGTTTACCCTTCAATTATTTCGGAACATTTTTTGATTGTCTTTCATAAACACACGACTTTAAAGTTGATTGGTGAACTATTAGGATCCGAAATTATGCAGTGACTAAATACACAATAGAAAATGAGAAGAAAATTTCCCTATTGATCGGTATTGTGATCGATAATTGTTTGATTTTAAGCACAAAGCTGCCGCCCCAACAGGTTCTCTTCTTAAAAACTTAAAATAGGTTTTTTTTAGTTACTAAGAAACTGTGGAGCAGTTGTTCTAATACTGTAAAAACGTTTTCCAGTTCTGTATAAAATAGGATTATTGAAAATCGTGTTTTTCCCATATGTATGTATATTTCCAGTGTGAATAATTCGCTTTTTATTATTATGATTCCTTCTTTATATATATATATTCACACAATAAGACTCAGATTGTCGTTATCTCGTCAATTTCTATTATAACAGTAGAGCGATGTCCAAACTTCCCTTGTCAGCATTTCTTTTGTGTATAGTTAGGTATCGAGGCCTGTCATGGCCTGGTGGTTAGGGTGCTCCACTCGCCGAACATGTTCAGCCCTAGAGGCCTTATGACGTGACGGCAATCCCACTTGTCGTGGTAAAAGCACTGCCCAAGGATTGGCAGTGCCCGAGAATCACCGAGGTGCTCCAACGGTCGTAGTGGACTCTTAGAACAGCAAATAACAACAACAAAATGCTATTCTAACGTCTCTAATTTTGTGTACTGGAATTAATTAGTTGAAAAAGTTTTTTGTTTTTGTATCTGGATTTGTTTGTTTGTTTTTGAATTTCGCGCAAAGCTACACGAGGGCTATCTGCGCTAGCTGTCCCTAATTTAGTGTAAGACTAGAGGGAAGGCAGCTAGTCATCACCACCCACCGCCAACTCTTGGGCTACTCTTTTACCAACGAATAGTGGGATTGACCGTCACATTATAACGCCCCCACGGCTGAAAGGGCAAGCATGTTTGGTGGTGCTGGGATTCGAACCCGCGACCCTCTGATTGTGAGTCGAGCGCCCTAACCACCTGGCCATGCCGGGGTATCTGGATTTAAACATTCGATATATACAGTACTGTGAAAAATTATTAGGACAAGAGAATATTTTATCATTCTTTCCATTTTATGGGGCTAATTCTTCCATGTCATTACAGAATGTAAAGTTCAACACTATGGTTATGCTTCACTGATCCCCGTTGACAAT
>NW_013667816.1:129249-136864 GCF_000517525.1 Limulus polyphemus | reverse complement strand
CCACGGCCCAAAAAGCGTAGAAGATGCTGGTTGGACTCTCCGACAAATTGCTGCAGACTTGAAATGCTCCCCAAATACTGTCAAGTACATCCTAGATCGTGAGACCGAGACAGGTAAATTTGAAAAAAAAAGGAAAGGAAGAGACAGAAGTCAATGATACTGATGTTAAGTATCTCCGTTTATGCAGCCTTCAGAACAGAAGGAAGACTGCCACTGATCTCAAGCATAAGATAAACGACCATGTACCAAATGACAGAAAAGTATCCAGATCTACAGTATCAAGAAGACTCAACGAGAATGGAATATTTAATCATGTAGCAGTTAAAAAAACCTTTACTTCGATCTCCAAATATTGTCAAGAGACTTAAATTTGTTAAAAGTACAAAAAAACGGACTGTTGATGGGGACGGATGAGTCCAAGTTTGAGATATTTGGTTCAAAGCGTAGGTTGTACGTCTGGCGGAAGAAAGGTGAAAGATAATTACCTCAATGCATAGCACCTACCATGAAGCATGGGGGAGGCAGTGTGATAGTTTGGGGTGTTTTTCTGCTGAGGCGACAGGAGATATTTGCAAAATAGATGGAATATTGGACCAGCGCAAGTACCATCAGATACTGATCCATCATGATATACCCAGTGGTTTGCGCATTGTTGGTAAAGGATTCTACTACCAAGAATATAATGACCCTAAACACTCATCCAACTTATGCAGAAATTACTTAGCTAAGAAAGAAGTTGCTGGAGTCACTCAAATGATACAATGGCACCCACAGAGCCCCGATCTCAACCCAATTGAGCAGATCTGGGATTTGATAGATCAAAAACTTGACAATTTTGAGAGTGTATTAGAGACATTTGGAGTAAAATCCCATAGGACACTTTGATTAAATATGTTACAACAATGCCTGAAAGACTGTCTGCAGTTATTAAAGCAAGAGGACACACACACAAGATATTAACTGTTTGCTGAACTCAAGCACTTCCACCGAGTTTCTGTTGTACTAAATATGAAGATTGATAAAATCTTGATGTTTCGCCTGTGATTTTCCTTCCACTGTTCTTTGAAAGTAGCCTGAAATCTAATTTTTGACTTAGTCCTAACACTTTTGCACAGTACTGTAGAAAAGAGTAGTTTTGTTGTTCGATCATTCGAACACACCCTTTTCCGTGCAATCGAGTATTCCTCTCTTGTGAACAGGTAGAAAACTCTTAAATGGTTTTTAAGGTAAATTAATTGTTTGTTTTTTTCTTCTCATTTTAATTACAGAGGAACCAAACACTACCCTAGAATTGTTGTTGTTTTATAGCAAAACTACACAGCTGGGTATTTGCGCTCTGTTCACAACGAAGAATAGAATGCCGGATTTTTAGCGTTGTAAGTCCGTAAACGTATCGCTGACCCACTGGGGAATACACTTTATAGCTAGAAAATGACGTGTTGTACAATACATCTGTTTAATATTGACGTAACTTTTACTTAAAGAATGTGAAATTAAGCCCTTTTTGAACAACACTGTCATTTGGGATCGTAAAATAAGAATACTATAATAAGTTTCTATAGTATCTGATTCTATAATTTAAAATTGTTTTATATTTCATTCTGTTGTAACTGGCATTTTATACTTGAAAAAAAAAGGGGGGAGTTAGAAACTTCTAATACATTATTATAGTTTTGAAATATATTATACTGTAATAAATTATTTAAAATAATTATAAGTCAAAAGTCGTAATTTTGTTGCCAAACGGATTAAAACACCAAGATACTTTTTTATTACAGACAGAAGATGAATATTAGTGATCTTAGTGAAAGTTCAATTATTTTCTGTTTTCACAACTTTTTTTTTCTTCTCTTGTTTACGTGTTCACGTTTTATAACATTATGTACATTTATAGGGAAAACACGTTTATAGTTCATAACTATCTCACTCAACGCAGGTCAGCAATTCGCGACCCGTTGCTCCCAAAAAACAAATTCGAGTTCTGCGATTCGGGGCCGCGTATGTGTTATAAGAGTGACGGTCAAATCCCACTGTTAGATTAGAAAATCCCAAATATTGGTAGTAGGTGCTGTTAACTAACTGACTTCCTTCTATTCAATTCAAAATTAGGAACGGCAAGCGTAGATAGGCCATGTGTAGCTTTGCGCGAATATTTTAGAGACAACTTCTCAAACGATATTCATCCGCTACGTGACATCAGTTGAGTGCAATTGATTTTATGATAAGTTTATTAAATGACTGAATCGTATTTTCATCTTAAATTTTTAAAATAAGTTGTTTTTTTTAAATGTGGAAATTCAGTTCAAATGTTATCAAAAACTGAGACTTTTTTAGTTATGAAATATGCTTGATCAAAACAGCTTTATAGTTGCTTAAAAAACGAGAACGTCTATTTTTAAATAAGTAATAATAAAAAAAGTGGTAAGAAAAGCACTGATTGACAAGAACATCAAATAGAGGGCGGAGTTTCGAGGAAGGTGTGTATCGGTTGAGGTTGTTAGAGGACGGATGAAGGTCGTAGACGGTACTGTCTGGCGCGTGCTAGTTTCATACGTCATTCACTACATACAAGAAGCTTTATTAACCTGCCACGGATACAAATGAGAAAAATGGTGTTTCGTGACAATAACATGGAGATACCGGACTAATGGTGATCCACACGTAAATATATTACTGTTATAAAACACAAAAAATAGAAAGGCTGAAACTGGCCACAAGATCAAGATGTAACAATATTCCTGAGAAAAACGTAAGAAACATTTAAACTTCCGTAACTACTCCGGTAGACCCGAGTGAAGTATCGAATACACGTTTGCTATTCACTTACCAGCCTTTATACATAGTAATTTATTATTCCAGACATATTCTTTTGTAACAAGCACATTGTCTTTTTTTTTTTTTGTGGCGTGATATACACATTACAAAGTCCAACATTTGTATTGTTATGTCATATTTGAAATTTAATAACAGTTGACGTTTCTGATAATGCGTCGAAGTTTAATAATAAAAACACCAGGGCTATAGCATAAAAGCAAAAACGTTTCGGAATTTACAAATTTCATCACCAGAGAGCTATAAAATCAGCAAATTAAAACTCTAATATTATGTATAGGAACAGCAGTTTACATAAATATGTTAAGATCTGTAATTTAGGGCTATTAGATACTTGCAATTATAATTAGTTTAAACTACTTGTTTATAAATTTATAAAATAAGCTATCGGTGCTGTTCTCACCTCAGGTACTAAAATCCGGTTTTTAGCGTTATGAGCCTTCAGACTTTCCGATTAGTGTTTAGAATTCGAAGGTAATTTGTAAATGATAAACTTTATTTGATTAAAAGTTCATTTTTGGACGAATTTGTTGTAAGAATTTTGAAAGTGGTTATTGTCTTCGTTTTGTATATACGTACTGTAGTGTCCAGAAGACTTACACATTCGTTTTGGCAACTGTATTCCAATCTCTCTTGAGCGTTGACTTGTGCTAAATTGTCTCACACGAGCGTACATCCTACAAAATAACCAACGAATTCAACTGTCTGCTTAGTTATTACACCACATTTCTAAACGATAACTAACAAATTAAACGATTTTTGAAAATCAATAAATTTTAACATTCACTTAATCTCGCCACGAACCGTCGCAGACCGATTATTTATTATGGCGAATGGCTTTAAGAATAACCTTTACCTACCCTCGGTCTGCAGAGAGTGTAGGTTGCCTTAACGAATAGTTTGGTGTATAAAATACGTTCAGTATCTGAATGAAGTCGAATCCAACAAGTGCTTGTACACAGTACCCGAGTACCATTCCTTCGAAAAAAGCGTTTATTTTTGAAGATTTTATCACGTTTACTTCCTTTGTTGTAATGTTATTTTTTCTGTCGGATGTTTATTTAACTACGTCGACGTGAATCGTTTTCAAGGGAAGATCAACAAGCCATTATAATCAGTTCAAAGAAAAACACTATAAGAAAAAGAATTAACTTTCTCATATATTTTTACGAAACTTTAACCAGATTTTGAAAAATAAATTAACTGAATACTTCAACAGAAATTCATATACGCATATTTTCCAACGTAAACTGTAACGTTTTATTAAAGTTGGTTAGATTTGAAACTATGTATCTGTATTATCTAAACTTATTTCATCCGCCTTTCCTGTACTCTTACAGTTGAAGATCGATAAACCGAATCAATTAATTTTAGGTCAACCTTGCTGTTAACATGTGTTGAAAATTTATTAATTTTTTTATGTTTAATCTTAATAATCAGTCTTATGATTATGTTTGTTTTTTTACATAATCATATAAATATGATAGCTACAAAGTAAAAAGTATCACCAAAGTATCCCAAATCATTTTATTACGTCACAGCAATCTAAACCACTGAGAAATAGCACAGAAATAAAGAATAGAAATAGCGGCCTGGAAACGACTGAAAGAGAGCTTAATTTCTCTATCAGCCGCCCCCCATTGGCACAACGGTATGTCTACGGACTTACAACGCTAGAAATCGGGTTTCGATACCCGTGGTGAGAAGAGCACAAATAGTCCATTGTGTAGCTTGGTGCTTAATTACAAACAAACAAACCCTATCAGCCCTCTGGTGGCTTAATGATAAGTCTGAGAGACCGTAGAGCTAAGAATTGATTTTCGATACCAACAGTGGCCAGTGTACAGACAGCCCATTATGTAGCTCTGTGCTTAACAGCAACAATTTCTCTATTAATAGTTTTTTTTTGTACACGTTAGAAGTTAAATAGTATTGTTTGTTTTGTTATTATCATTCATATATTAAGTGGGCTCAGTAAGTTCAGATGGGTGCCAGTTCGAGGCTGGCTCGCGTTGTGTCGTTGAGCAACACATTTTACCCCACTTGTTTCAATCCACACAGCTATATGATGGATACCTGGGGTTAAACTTCGACCGGTTGGCATCCCGCCCAAGGGTCAGTGGGTCACAATTCTCATCCGCTTGTGCCAATTAAACCGGTGTTCATCACCAGAACTTATGTACCCTCTCAACGTGTGAGAAAGGCTGAAACAGAATACATGTATATTTCTGTTAAAAACCCCGCTTTAAGTAGTTTAGTATGTATTGTTTCGCGTCATGGGTTTCTTTAGTCTTTCAGACCTTCATATACCGTTGTTCCTTTACGATGCCTTCCCAGTGGCACAACGGCATGTCTGCGGACTTACAACGCTAGAATCCGGGTTTCGATACCCGTGGTGGGCAGAGCACAGACAGCCCATTGTGTAGCTTTGTGCTTAATTACAAACGAACAAACAATCTTTTACTATTTTTATTTTTCAGAATCTAAATTTAATACTCGAGTAAGTTTTAAACCTTACATTTTGCGAGAGGGAAAAATAAATTGATTTTTTTACTAAAGAATTCAGGAAAAGTTTTTGTTTGGTTTGTTTCTCAACTGTGTCTTTTATACGCTATACCTAACAGGTATTCGCTTCTAGAAACGATACCTACCTGGTTCCTAATTAATTTATAATTGTAAGATTTAATTGTAGATTTATGCGTAGCTTGTATAATATTTTATGGAAATGTTGGTGGATAAGCATCAAAACATGTTCCCACGGTGGGTAAGCGGTAAGTTTACGGATTTACAGAGTTATAATCCGGTGTTCGATCCCCTGCGGTGGGCAGAGTGGATAGTCCATTGTGTAGCTTTGCACTAAAAAAACTTGCTTGAACGAGATGTGTTATGCATCTTATACAGCTGATTACTTTATGTTTGGGGCTTGGCGTGGCTTAGTGATGAGTGTGCCAGATTGTGAATCCGAGGGTCATTAGTTCATTACAGAAGCCCATGAATTGGCAGTGGGTGCTGTCTACCAGTTCAATATTTGGGACGGCTAGCACAGATAGCCCTTGCGATAATATCCACGATGAACAATCGAGTGTATTACAAAAAAAAAAGAGTTGACCAAGCTTTATTAAAACTGGTTTAATCCAAAGAATTATGCTAAAAGAAAAGATTTATTAACCAAACGCCTAAAATTTGTGAAGGAAATCAGGTAATATGCAGATGTTTCTTCCATATTCCTTTTAATGTGTCCATTTTGTATTCGAAATCACAGGTATGTAAAATTTCAGATTCGAAATAGGCAAATTAAGAGGAATGTGAAGGGAGATGTCTCACTTCACGTGAATTTTATCCTAATTTTTAAGCTAGGCCTATTGGTTCTAGTGCTACGCCATAATAAGTATTTAAATAGAATTTCAGGAAAGCTTTTGTCTCTTATTGTCCAGTACAATAGACGAGTTCTCGTATTGAACGAAATGCCTTTTGGACAGTGAGACTCATGGGAAACAAAAGGTAGACCTGAAATTCTAGTCTTACACATCTCTAATTTCGAATACGAAACGCATACTTTAAGAAAAATGTAGGAGATTTTTGTTATAGATGTCCTGCATGACATATTCGTTTCTAATGTTTCGCCAGCTTTCAGTGTTTAAACTGTAACTTTTAAACTGCTATGTTTAGTTCTTTCATCACAACCTTCCGCAAGCTCAGCAGTAAGATTGGAGGGTATATAAACGCTTCATTTTGTAGAGATGCGACTTGACCCTGTGGGGAATCTCTGGATTTCGGACCTGAAAGCCAGGTTCGAAGCCGTGAGATATCACAAAATAATCCCTGCACTTTAAGCTATGGTAGTGTTATAAAAGTGGAAGTCATTCCATTCATTTGGATGGTAGCTGGTAGGATGCTGCCGACTGGCTGCATTCCATCTGGTCAATTATACAAAACTAAAGACAGCGTTAGACAGCTGTAATATATTTGCCATAAATACAGTTACAAATTTATTTTATATCTCTTTTCAATTACTGCTATTCACATAAACAGAGCATCGTGTGTTGCTTTTGTTTTTTTAACACACATTTCTAAAGCATTCCTCTTTTTATCTACTTTGTTACTTATATTCTTCAATGTGGTGGATCTCTGAATTTTGGAGCTGAAAACCGAATTCGAATCCATGCGATTCCACAAAATACGCAATTGTTGTTGGATTGTCTCATCGTAATAATAATAATTTGTAATAACATTTATATTTATCAAATTATTGCCTTTCAGTGGCTCAGCGGTAAGCTTCGTGGATTATTGGTTAATTCCGGGTTCAATCCTAATGGTAGGAACAGCATGTGGTTTTGTTTTGTGCTTAACAACAAAACTTCACCATAAATATTGATGAATTAAAAAAAAAACACCCGTAGCAGAGAGTAATTTATAGGTCGATGAGTAGTGGAAGAGTATTAAAAGATTGGAAGTTTGCTAATGTTAATCCAATATTTAAAGAAGGTGATAAACATTGTCCAGATAATTATAGGCCAGTTAGTCTTACATCAGTAGTTGGAAAAATTTTTGGAGAATGTGATTAAAGATACATTGCAGAGTTGCTTAAGACAGTTTGTTATAGTGTCAAAGAGCCAACATGGTATCACTACGGGAAAGTCTTGTTTAACAAATCTTCTGACATTCTTTGAGGATGTTATCGCAAGAGTTGATGAAGGAAATACCATGTTTACCTTGATTTTCAGAAAACATTTGATAAGGTGCCTCACAAAAGACTTGTTACAAAAATTAAATATGTAGGTGT
>NW_013667816.1:115736-128448 GCF_000517525.1 Limulus polyphemus | reverse complement strand
TTGTCATACACACAAGTCAGCGTGACGTATACTAATGTAACACTTGTGATACACACAAGTCAGCGTGACGTATACTAATGTAACACTTGTGATACACACAAGTCAGCGTGACGTATACTAATGTAACACTTGTTATACATACAAGTCAGCGTAACGTATGCTCATATAACACTTGTAATACATACAAGTCAGCATGATGTATATTCATGTAACACTTGCGCTGAAACTTTCGTGAACGTAGCACATTGTAGTATCACAAATAATTTGATAGCTTTAACACTCGCATATTGTTGTTTGCAATTACTTAAACAATAACTACTACTTGTACATTATTTATTCATAGTTACTTCAATGATAATTACTTTCACGTTATTTGTTTATAATTACTTCAGAATAACTACTTCCACAGTATTTGTTCATTGTTACTTCAATAGTAACTATTTGCACATTATTGTTCACAGTTACTTCAACAATAAACTTGGACATTGTGGTATAACATTAATTTTAACAATAAACACTTGCACATTGTAATTTTAATAATACACTTTCACATTGTAGTCCACACTGACTTCAACAATAAACACTTGGATATTGTGGTATAACATTAATTTTAACAATAAACACTTGCACATTGTAGTTTCAATAAT
This sequence comes from Limulus polyphemus, assembly GCF_000517525.1. Taxonomy (NCBI): domain Eukaryota; kingdom Metazoa; phylum Arthropoda; class Merostomata; order Xiphosura; family Limulidae; genus Limulus; species Limulus polyphemus. Next base: position 127,801 of record NW_013667816.1, on the reverse strand, counting down.
ACACTTGCACATTGTAGTTTCAATAATACACTTTCACATTGTAGTCCACATTGACTTCAACAATAAACACTTGGACATTGTGGTATAACATTAATTTTAACAATAAACACTTGCACATTGTAGTTTCAATAATACACTTTCACATTGTAATCCACATTAACTTCAACAATAAACACTTGCACGTTGTGGTATAACAGTAATTTTAACAATAAACACTTGCACAATGTAGTTTCAATAATACACTTTCACATTGTAGTCCACATTGACTTCAACAATAAACACTTGGACATTGTGGTATAACATTAATTTTAACAATAAACACTTGCACAATGTAGTTTCAATAATACACTTTCACATTGTAGTCCACATTGACTTCAACAATAAACACTTGGGCATTGTGGTATAACATTAAATTTAACAATAAGCACTTGCACATTGTAGTTTCAATAATACACTTTCACATTGTAGTCCACATTGACTTCAACAATAAATACTTGCAACCTTGTAGTGTGCATTAATGGTGTAGTATGACAACGACTTCAATAATACACGTACACATTGTAGTTCGCAATAACTTCAACATTCAACACTTGCACACTGTAGCAAGACAATAATTTCAACAATACTTGCCTTGCCCAGTATATTTCAAACACTGCAAGCTTCCATGTAGTAATCATCACGCGTAACAGTTGTCCTTGACGAATGTGAACGATATGTTTATTTTTGTCATGGTTCTTCTTGCACGATATGGATGTCCATGAAAGTCGTTTCTTGTACATGTCAGAAAGAACACCTGCAGCTAGTTTAATAATTAAATGTGTGTTACATTTTCTAAAATTTCATCATACATATACTTTTAAGACGTGCGCCTGAATTGAGGCTCACAATATCTAAACCGTATTAACAAAAGAGTAACTTATATAAAACATGAGATGGCGTAAAAGGTTAATCTTGAACCCAGACGAACGTGTTATTCGTCATCATTAAAAATACAAACAAAAAACAAACAAATGCGAACACAAACATCCAACACTTCTTTATATATAATAAATAGAACATAACATTTAGTGATAGTGTTTGAAGCAACGAACATCAACTGGACAATAACAAACCTTAAACTTTTGTCTCAGAAAATCTTATAATTTTCAAATCACGATACTTCTGAAAGTAAAGGTAAAACATTACGCCATCTTACAGTATAATCGCGATACACAAAATACATATAATTCAAATCAGTATACAGCTTATTGAACATGCCTTATATTTTCTTTCTTTGCCAATTATTATTTTTCTTTTTCTAGTTGTGTGCAATAATACATAATGGGGTGGGGACGGCACAGTATCTCCACAATAGAGACAAAAATAACATGTTTACGATTTTTACCTAATTAAAAAAATGTTCGGACACCATTAAAGAAGTTGAAGTCTTAAAAAATATTTAATGCATACAAAATATTTTTGTTTATCTACAGCTAAATCCTGATGAAGTGTTTATAAGGTACGAAATATTTTTGTTTATCTGCAGCTAAATCCTGATGAAGTGTTTATAAGGTACGAAATATTTTTGTTTATCTACAGCTAAATCCTGATGAAGTGTTTATAAGGTACGAAATATTGTTGCTTATCTACAGCTAAATCCTGATGAAGTGTTTATAAGGTACGAAATATTGTTGTTTATCTACAGCTAAATTCTGAAGACTTGTTTATGAAGCACGAAATATTGTTGTTTATTTCCAGCTAATTCCTGAAAAAGATGTGTTTAGGAAGATGAAGTTTTGATGCTTATCTACAGCTAAATCCAGAAGTGTTTATAAAGAATTGAATATTGTTGTTTATCTACAGCTAAATCCTGATGAAGTGTTTATGAAGAACGAAATATTGTTGTTTGTCTACAGCCAAATCCTAAAGAAGTGTTTAGGAAGATGAAATATTGTTCTTTATCTACAGTTAAATCCTGATGAAGTGTTTATGTAGATGAAATATTTTTTGTTTTTCTACAGCTAAATCCGGACGAAGTGCTTATGAAGAACGAAATATTGTCGTATATCGACAGTTAAATCCTGATGAAGTGTTTACAAAGTATGAAATATTGTTGTTTATCTACAGTTAAATCCTGAAGAATTGTTTATGAAGCACGAAATATTGTTGTTTATTTCTAGCTAATTCCTGAAAAAATGTGTTTAGGAAGATGAAGTTATGATGCTTATCTACAGCTAAATCCAGAAGTGTTTATAAAGAACTAAATATTGTTGTTTATCTACAGCCAAATCCTAAAGAAGTGTTTAGGAAGATGAAATATTGTTGTTTATCTACAGCCAAATGCTAAAGAGTGAAGTGGGGAAAAAGGGAATCGACACGGTCTGTGATATTTTTGAATTTGAAAAAGAAAAGAGAGCATAATTAGTTTGTGTATAATTTTAGATTAGGCCAACGTGTATCGGCCTGAAATAGCCACATATGAATTTTTATAGTTTATTAACCAGTTCATTGTCACTTTGTGTCTCATCTAACTGTAAAAGTAATGGGGCAGTTTTAAGTTTACTAAAAAGTAGCTGGGTGGTTTCGGGCCCTCCTGAAAAGAAATGGGATGGCATCCCTTCTCATCATGTCCCATTTCAAGCACTGATAAACATGAAATGTTGTTTTTTTTCTTTTGTTAACTATAAAACCTTTTTTTTTAAAAAAAAACGTCTCTACCTTTTGTTGATACGTCATTTATATAGTAAGACCTATAAAGCATAAGGATCATACAAAAATACACCTAAACTTTGACGTAACAGTGTTACTTTGATAACTGCATCTTCAAGATGATAGTTATCTATATAATGTACCGTTACTTTGGCTGTATCTATAGCCTGAATAAGAACAGTTCAACTAGATGAACCATCGTTACTTGTTATGGCTATAGCCAGAACTGGACTCAAGAAAATATTGTCGCCAGGACGTTTTAGCCGGACGAAGAATCGTAGCTTTGGCTATAAATGGAAAATGTGTTCCAACTAAACGAGACATCGTTACTGTGGCTATAGCCAAACTTTAGCATTGAAATTAACAGTTTTTAGAGTATACAACCAGATTACTGAAATATATACTTAACATTGTGACCAACCTACCTCTAACAAATTTCAATTGAGTCTTCACGTTAGGATTTTCAAAACTTGAGATTATATACACATGTCAATAAGAAGTTTTTATTCAAAAGAAAATACTTTCAAAATATTCCACAAAACTCATAGGTTTGGCTAATTTTCTAATGATTTCCTTTCGTTATAAACACCGCCTGTCTTAATATATTGCTACTAATACATAGATAACACTCACAATACATCTGTCGTTCTTAGGGTTACCAGATTTCCAAACCATATCATGCCGCTAATTTCAAAATGGTTATTACAGATTTGAAGTAACTTTAGTTTAGTTTACTTCCACAATATTTATGAATATATAGACATTGTTTGTGAAATAATTTAAACTACTTTTTTGTTGGTGGTAGACACAAAACAAAATGAGCTAAAATAGTCAAATTATACATCCAAGAAATCTTTAATTACCATATTGCCTCTAATTAACGCCCCCAGCGGGCGTTCCAAACTGTAAAATGTATGGACACTAATTTTTCATATGCGATTTGTTGATTTCAATGCTGATAAGTGTGTGCGTGTGTTTGTTTTTCTTCTTTATTTTTTCAACTCAAAATTACGGTAATAAAAGTGGATTATATGTTAAATTACTATTGCTGTCACACAAGTTAAGCCTTATAAAAAACCGGGGGGCTTTAATTAGGGGCATTACGGTATTCACTTTATCTATTTCACATTAAAATAGACTACTTCATTGATAGACTTGTTTAAGAACCCACAACATTTTCAAACATTTACTTTTAGAATTTAACGTTGCTTTGAAACTTTTTAGGCATATTTTTGTGAAGAATGATTGGAACGTAGTTCTGTATTTTCATTAAATAGCCATAAAATTCAGTACATGACTGTGTAAGGTATGTTTTGACGATGGGCACTATCTTAACTCTCTCCACATTCAGACCTGGGTTCCTCACCACACACAGACGGAACTTTCGAGAAAGTTTGCCGGCAGGAGAGTACGTGTTACGACAATAAGCAAGTTAGGTAGGCCTATTACATTTGTGACTTGATATGACTGGACAGTTTGATGTCTTTATCATAAAACCGGGACGTCTTGTGCGTCCAGAGAACTTTTCTTTGGACACTGGGTCAAAATACCTCGACTGCACTTTTCTGCCTTTTTGTTGGTAAAGCTTGATTTTGCAAAATTTATTTATTCTAGTTAGCTATCATATGTCAGGTTAGGGTATACTTATTAGTATATTTATAATACATTGTTAAATTTTAAACAAGCATATCAAGACCGAAGTATTCGCCAGTATTGGAATGACATTCGACAATATTAGAATAATGAACTTCAAGTATGGATTCTTAATAAACTGTTACATGTTAAACAATCATATCGAGTCCGAAGTACTCGACAATATTAGAATAACGAATTTCAAGTATGGATCCTTAATAAACTGTTACATGTTAAACAATAATATGAAGTCCGAAGTACTCGACAATATTAGAATAACGAAACTTGAAGTTAATTATTCTAATATTGTCGAATACTTCGGACTCGATATGATTGTTTAATATGTAACAGTTTATTAAGAATCCATACTTGAAGTTCGTTTTTCTAATATTGTCGAGTACTTCGGACTCGATATGATTGTTTGACATGTAACAGTTTATTAAGAATCCTTACTTGAAGTTCGTTATTCTAATATTGTCGAGTACTTCGGACTCGATATGATTGTTTAACATGTAACAGTTTATTAAGAATACATACTTGAAGATGGATTTCTGATAAATTGTTACATGTTATTCATATCAAGACCGAGGTATTCGACAATGCTTTTGTGTGATCTATTTATTGATTTGAGGTTAGGAACGTTATATTGTGGGGAATGAGGTGCCGATTTTATCTAATTCCCCAGAAGGTACTTCTCTCAACTGAACTAGATCTGTCTTGGAACATAGATTTGAACACAAACTTGAAAAAGTTAATAGACGTCTTTAGTGGCTGCATCCACGACAACTGATGTTAATGTGAACTCTGGATATCTGATGAAAACGTATACAATAGCACTTTACATAAAACATGACACGGTTTTATATAAAGATGTTAGACTTATAACATAGTATTACCATTGTTGTTGTAATATTATTTTCTCAAACAGGTATGAATTCATTGTAAAACGTTTGATATCAATAAATTTACATATTTTTATATATATATGAAAATTTGATATTTATCGTTTCATTTTGTTTGACTATTCTAACGTATGCGCACGTAAATATCTTTGCTTATAGATCCGCTCGTGTTTGATATAATTTTTGTTGATATATTTGCATTAGTATAATACTTCCAGTTTAAATCAGTAAATAAAGATTTATTGTAAAAAATACAATCAAAACGAATACAAATTAGACCTAAATTTATCAACATTTTTTTTGTAATTGACAAGTAAGGGTTGCTAACGTTTTAGTGTAATATAATCTTTACCACCCACTATAAACGTTAAATAGACAATACTACTGTTGACATTCACTTTAAAAAGTGCACAGATAAAATTTTGCAGGTTTTCAGAAGTTTAAAAAAGACGTACCTTGTTGCCACCTTTCTTATTAGGCCTATATCCCGAGCTTCAAGCCTTTAGTCTCTATACACCTTGAATTTACTGTGATGATAAATAAACTGTCAGAAGCATGCCATAACTTACTTTACTCTTTCCATTTGAAATTTAGGTTTCTTTAGTTTATTCAACCTTTAGAGGTAGTTAGAGCGTGCTCATCGTCATCGTAAAGTTAATAAAAGAAGAAATTATCATCATTTGTCACTGTGGAATATAATAAGGTGAGTCTGAGGGCTTATAACGCTAAAAATTGGGGGTTCGATACCTGTGGTGGGCAGAGTGCAGCTTATCATCATTTGTCACTGTGGAAAAATCGAATATAATAAGATGAGTCTGAGGGCTTTATAAGGCTAAAAATCGGGGTTCGATACCTGTGGTGGCAGAGTGCAGCTAATACAATGTGTAGCTTTGCCGTTAACAACAAAAGCATATCATTCACTTACTTTTGTTAAAACGTACACCGCACCGTGAGGTATTTCAATACTTCTTCCTGAGTAAGACAGTTTTTGTTTTTTGTTTACTATAAGGTTGTACAAAAGTAGCCTCCAAGCAATAATTGTTACATCAAGTTCTTAAATGAACGAATACATCAATTATGTACTGACACATGAAGTGACCAAAATGTCCTTTTGTACCAATTTTAGTGTTCGTTTCGGAATATTCGCGCAAAACTACTCAAGAGCTACCTGAGTTAGTCGTCCCTAATTTTGAACTGATAGAGTAAAGGGAAAGCAACTAGTCAACAGCACCCACCGTCATCTCTTTTGGCTACTCTTGTCAGATCGAATAGTGGAAGTTGACCGTCACACTTATAATGCACCCCCCACACACACACCAAAAAAGTGCAAAGCGCGATTTTTTTTGGCAGTAAAGGGACCGTTTTATGCAATACATTAATTGTTTTTCTAAACAAGAGTTTAAAAAAATATATGAAGATGTTTTTTAGGAAATTTTAATTGTGATGTTACGGTTTATTTTATGCATCATGACTTTACTGAGTCTTTACTTAGTGCTTTTATCACACTATAAACGTGGGATTTTTTTTTAAAGAGTGAATAAGGCAAATCACTTAGAAAAATTAAAAATTATGTCAGTAATGTTTTTCTTAAGATATTGGTTCTCTAGTAGCACAGCGGTATGTCTGTTGACTTACAACGCTAGAAACCGGATTTCGATACCCGTGGTGGGCAGAGCACAGATAGCCCATTGTGTAGCTTTGTGCTTAATTACAAAACAAACAAACCTAAGATATTGGTCCCCCGGTAGGTCAACGGTAAATTTACGGACTTACAACACTAAAATTCGGAGTTCTATTCCATAGAGTGCTGCTAAAGAACTTGTATCTCATATCATAAGGTGGTACCACACCTACATGGGACATAGTTGAAATACTTCCCATACCTGTAAACTCACCGAGGCTACTAAGGCTGTCAAGGAACTTGATTCCTACACCCTGCTTACTAGAATTAGCACGTAGTTCAGGCGTTAAACCATCACTGTAAGCATATGGCTTCAATAGCCTAAACCTTTCAGAAGCAAATCTGAATCTGAAGGTCATTGCTGCAGCTATGTCACATAGCCCACAAAAATAACTTAAGATACTGAGAGCTATTTTAAAGAGCCACCAACTACAGAGCTACATATAAACAAGTATATAAATTGTTGTTAACCCGAAATATTTCGGGCATTACAAAGAACTATAAATGTTCATAGTTATATGCAAACAGGCATATTAATTGTTCAAAAACTAAGTTAACTGCAATTTGTTTTACACATTTCTCTTAATTTGTCCATAAAGGCTCGAAATCAGAAGTGGTTAAAAACAGCACTTCATATCTATCTCGTAGGAGACAAAAGATATATATTAAATGCTATTTTTTACATACTTCTTGTTTCAAACCGCAATGGATTAATGAAAAGAAACGTACTACAACCCACATCGGCAAATAACTTGTTTTTATAGCAATTACAATTTTTAGGCCTATTGGTTTTCAATATTTCGCCGACTTTTGGCATTTAAACCGTGACTTTGAAAACCAGGCCTGTGCGCAGAATATTTGAAAGGGGCATTCTAATCTGTGAGATCACAATCAACATGTCCCCCACAAAAAAACTTAAGATAAATAGGTGCTATGAAGTTAAATCTGGAAGCAATTTTGCATGAGATAATAGCTTAACCAACTGTTTGGCTGTTCACTTTAAATCCACAAACATCCAATGAAATGTCATAAAATCGTTATGTTGTAACACTGCATGGGGAGCTAGACTTACATTAACATAAATATGTATGTTTTATTATAGTAAAGTACTGTACTATCTACATGTAGAGTAGTTATTAATTGTTGAATTATATTACTAATTTAAACAACTCTGTACAACAATAGTATATTAGCTATTTCAATCATTAGCTATCATATACGTGCATGTATGTACTACTGAAATAACATGTTAGCATGCTCCATTCTTCTGGGGTGTTTTTCCATAAATAACTTACATACAGTTTCAATGTTGATAGCAGTGTCATAATGTATTAAAGCTAGAGCACTCAGTCTTTCTTCGGTTTGTGTACACCTTAAGTACTTATTCAACAGGCGGAGAGCAGATGCCGAACGTTTGTGTGCACATGAACTTAATGGCACGGTGGCAAAGAGTTTCAGTAACATAAGGATATTTGGTGTACTGAAGCGCGCTTTTAAGCAGTCAGCCAGTATCTGGGATTTGTCCTGGAAAGGTATAGAAAGCCATCTTGTCTTCCATCGATGAAGTTCTTCATCAAAAATATCAGGATTTGACAAATCTTCTCTGTAAAAATCTTTAGCCTGTCTGATATAAGAAATAGAAGACTCTTGTGTGAATTTTGATGGCATAAGTTTCTGAATTGATGCTACTTGGTTTACATGTGTATCAAATATGGAAGAAAGATTGCTTATAATGAGGTCAATTGAGTATTATTGCATCAAAATATCCAGTATTGTGCGGAATGTTCTAAACTTCAGTCGGGGTATAAATACACGTCGAGAGATTATTATTTAGCTCTAGATTGCATGATTGTGAATTTAGCAATAAAGAGCGTATAGTGGCGATTCTTAAAATGAAATTATCACACACTGTATTGTAATAATAGAGCAGAAAAGAATAATATGTCTTGTCAAAGGGTGTTCTAAAGTAATTGAACCAGACTATGTGGATTTTGACGAAAAAGAGGCAAAGTTCTGGATACAACTGTGATAACCAATAGTGTAACAAATTTTTCTACATACGTTTGACTTGTTTTGAATATATTAGTTTAAAACAAGTGGATTGTGTGCTGTCCGTTTATTGTTGAAATTTATCACCAAGAAGTCACAGAAACCCACTGTAAATAATACAGCCTATAAAACCTGACAGTAGCAATTCGGCTTCGGACTTCCAATTACAAAGTGTCAAAAGAAGTCATTGCATGCGACTATTTCAAGCCAAAAAATGCTGATGCTTCATCATAAGAACGTAGATTATGTGTAAAACGTTAAACACCATAAACAGCTGCACTATCACCATATTTTTTTACATTACAAAAATAGAAAGTTCGGGCTCTCCCCCTCCACACTGCGTACGGGTGTCAAAATATATCAGTTGTTATTAGCCTAAACTATTATCAAGGGCCCTTTAAAAGAGCCATAAACAAACATAGTTACTAATAAACATTTACATGTGTAGTCTCAGATATATGTCTTTGCATTGCTTTATCCATGAACATGTATTTTGTCATATGAATTGTATCATAATAAACCTAAGCTGAAAATTATATACATAGTTGCAATTACACACACGACTTATAAAGCAACAACAAGAGGTGGCATCGTAATTATTGAGCAACGTTGCAAGTTTGTTTGTTTTGAATTTCGCGCAAAGTTACACGAGGGCTATCTGCGCTAGCCGTCCCTAATTTAGCAGTGTAAGACTAGAGGGAAGGCAGCTAGTCATCACCACGACTAGTGGGATTGAGCGTAACATTATAACGCCCCCACGGCTGAAAGGGCGAGCATGTTTGGTGTGACGGGGATTCGAACCCGCGACCCGCAGATTGCGAGTCGAGTACCCTAACCATCTGGCCATGCCGGGCCACGTTGCAAGTATTGTAGTAATGTTATTATCAAGTCTGATTTCATATTAAAGCTTGGGTTCATAATTCTACATAAAACAAACAAAAACATTATACACAGCCTTTTCTTGATAACATTTTCCCATTAAAAGTATTTTCAATCGTTTTTGTGTGTTTTATGTTATTTCTAGATCCATCCATATTTTGTAACTCGTTTATGCATATGAAAACAGGAACTTAATATATGTAACTTGTTTTAACAAACGTAATACACTTATTAAGGTACAATTCTCCATTGAAAATTAACTGTATAAACATACTTCAAAATGAAGAAATCACTCATTACACTTTGGGGTCATGGGTACGTTATAAGAGGAAGGTCAAACCTCACTATTCGGTGAAACAGTAGTAGCTCAAGAGTTGACGGTGGATCCTGTTGACTAGCTTGACTTAATTTTAAACGTACCAATGGACTATAAGAGGTAAAAATGTACTATTGAAATACAATGGCAAACTATTATAGTAATCACATGAGAAATTCATGATTTCTGAAACTAAGACCGTACACAAAAGTATTATTGCTCTAATTTAGAAGTGTGTTAAACATTATAATGTTTTTAAGTACATAATATTTGGTGTGTTTTTAAGCTCCATTTTCAAATCAAACCTTTGGAAACACTGGCCTGAAGTGCTCTTATCAATAATAAATCACTGGAATTACGCATGTGGACTCTGTTATCGCGTTATGTGATTGGCCAAGCTATAAGACCCATTTACAGGTCTGAGAACGAGACTGCGAAGTAGTTGTAGAAGACGATCATCATGTCGGATCGTGAAAGTGGAGATGATCAGGGTCAAGCTCAAAGTATGTATGGTATGCTCAGAGTTGAGTCAGAATATTTGCCAGAAATTAAATTTCTTTGATGTGCATTGATAAAAAATGGCAAATTTGGATTAAAATAATTCACATATATTATTTAGGGCTATTGTTCAACATGCTTAGTGAATTTTATAGCAAGTATGGCGTGACGTTAGTTTCATGACTACTGTAGTGTAGGCCTGTCGTAGTTAGGTAGAACATAAAACTAAATGAAGATATAAGCTAGTTTGTAGGCCTTTCTTATGCTTTAATGTGTGTTTACGTACAGAAATTAAGATTTATATGTCAGGATATTGTTTCTTTAATTTTTTGATCACTGAAGTCTGTTCAGGTATGAAATAAAATGTAAAACCGTAATTTTTGAATTTGTAGGGATGGAACGTTTTACTTCGACATCTCGCGATTGTGCTTCCCTCTCGCGTCTAAGATCGAAGGTTTTTGCATAGCGCGAAATATTACCGGCTTCTTGATATGTAGTGTGAATACTTTTTTTCATACGTGATGAACACTGCGATATGTATTTTTAGCTAGTTATAATGATGGGTTATGGTTACACTCTTATATTTTATAGCTTCGACTCTAGTATTGCTAAAAGTGTAAGTTATTGGGTTCAAATGCATCATGTACCATGTCTATATTATATAGACCAACCATAAACAAGTGAAATATGTTAAATATACAATTTATATTTTATAACTGGTGTTTTTTTCTATTTAAATTACATTTTCTAAAACTTTTTAACAATAAACAGTTTATTATAAAAACACAGAACTTCAGGAACTTTCACTAAACATTTTGAAATAAGCATACCAAAAATGGCAATTTCTTCCAAAAACTTGTGTTTTATAATTTTATATATATATTTATAAAGTATAGATTCATACTTTAAAAAACAAAAACGGTAATGAAATGCGTGAATAAATTTGATCAAATATATGGGGGTGATGTAGAGAAAGAGAAATTACTATTTTTTAATTGTTTTCACTAATTTTTTTATATTTAGTGAATGAATATCATCTAATTCCATGTTTTATAAACTAATAACCACATTTTTGGAAAACCATAAATAAAGAAAGCATTTTTGATGTAAACAGTTGAGTATTTTTTTATTTAGATATATTATTTCTTTTTATATAAATTGTATATGAAGAACTAATATATTAATTGGAACATCTAATTGCTAGTAATGCCAAGTTAAAAAAAAAACATGTTTAGCAACTGGAATTTTTGAAGAAGTAAAGGTAGGAGTTCCTTTTTTTTTTTGCATGATTGTTGTTTGTTTTCAAAGGTTCCATGTCAAACAGAAGTCTTCATTGTTTCATTTTTTCATCAGAATGATACAGAATTTATGACAAATAAAGAAAAAGGGAAGTGCTCGGGAAGGATTTTTGAGAACAGAA
>NW_013667816.1:113278-114787 GCF_000517525.1 Limulus polyphemus | reverse complement strand
TGCAGAACTGATTGTCATTACCTTGTATCACGTACAAAAAAATGTTTGTATGTGCAGCAATCCTTGAATGAAAATGTCACCTTGTTGCTTATTTGTGTGTACCGGACTAGTCTGTGGTGCAATTAGCTTAGATTATAGCACTCTATTAGGAGGGTAACAAATCCTCCATTTGCAGTAGACCCTATGAACACTTCATGTATTAACAAAGATTCATTCTTTTCTCAGCACTACTTGGCTTCAGACTTGTGTTTTTCATTACAAATAATATTGAATTTTTGTGCTTATTATTATAAAATTTTTAGTTTCCATTTGACTTTCTTACCTTTATTTTATTTTATTTTTTGAGAATGAAAGGTACAAAATTTTTAACATTTCAGCTGTGACTTTTGATTCGTATTATTTTTCTTACATTAATTTTATTTATTCTTTTCAATCAAATTATGAGATTTTTGGACACATGTTCCAGGGTCTTTGGTATAAGTTCTTTAACAGTACTATTCTCTATCTTTTATTAACCTGGTTATGGGTTTGATAATATTGTATTTTGTCTGTGTGATAGCTATGAAAGCCCAGCTGCCACGGACATACCAGATCTGAGTGTTTTTTGGATCGACTTGGCTATGAATTCATGTTTCTGAAACCTCCAAAGGTCCTAACATTCCACAAAGGAGGCATCATTTGCTGTTTCTGTGTCACTGAAGGCACTCTTAACAGTTAGTGATGTTACCACTATTGTAAACCAGGTGGTTATTTCCATTTTAATCTCAGATTCAGGATTCCCAACCACTTGCTTCAGCTAAGCCTGCCTCCTCTTTTGATGATATTGTCCTTCTGTTTCCACCACCTGTTTTTGCTTTTGTTTCCTTCCCGACAAAGAACAGGTAGCCCCATCCTTTACTTACAAAGTTATGTGATAATATTTTCTCATTCTCCAGTTGTATTTTGTTTAACTTGGAGATACCTTGCTTTATGAACTTCCTCCTTTTGACTTTATTTCCTCTCCTCCACTCTAAAATTCATGTTTCTGCAGACACTTTTTTGTCTCAGACTTTGTACTGAACCCCAACATCCCAGACCTAAAACATCTTATTGTTTGGCATATGATTGTTATTATTCTTCTTTCTTTGAACTTCCTTGAATTTATTCTTCCAACTTGGAGATCTCATTCTTGGTCTCTCTCTTGCCCTCAATCTGCTCATTTTTCTTTTGCTCAGCTTTTTCACAATCTGTCCACGCTTCATCATCTTTCAGAGGCTCTACATTGCAACTCCGATGACTTAATTGGGAAATTCACACCTACCTTTTCTCCACTTTGGCATTATCCTTCTAAAATCTTCTGCAAAGTCCCAGTTAACTTGGCTCTTTCATATTTGGAACTTGCTTGTTTGGGATAACTTACTTTCTGGAGTTACCTCCCTCAGTCTTATTACAGGTACCTTCATGTGGTACCCTTCCTATTTTTTATGAATTTTATTGGGGAAGGGGAAGTTTTTTATTCATTGATTTTGA
>NW_013667816.1:111073-112278 GCF_000517525.1 Limulus polyphemus | reverse complement strand
AACGTACACACTCTGTCAAATCCCTGATATATACAGCAGTCTAACCTCATTAAACATACACTCTCTGTCAAACTCCATAAGATCTAACCTCATTAAACATACACTCTCTGACAACTCCCTCATATATACAACAGTCTAGCTTCACTAAATGTACACTCTCTGTCGAACCCCCCCGAGATATACAGCAGGAGGTTCTTTCAACAACAACTTCTGCTCTGTTGGGTGAAGAGTAGTTGAAGCATGAGATAGATACAATCTCCCACCAAATGATGCCGAACTACATCCCTTTCCCTAGTGAGTAATACTTCACAAGTTTTTCCCTTTCTCATTCTATATACCATCAGGAAGGAGTTTATATTTTTAATTTTCTTTCTCTACACTGGTCCATCCATCATCTTATCAATGTGACATTCTAACTCAGTTCTGTGACGAGGTGAGTAGTTGCTCAACAGTAAGTCTGAAGGCTCACACTACCAAAAACTGGTTTCGATACTTGTGGTGAGCACATTACAGATAGCACATTGTGTAGCTTTGTGCTTAACAGCAAAAACATTTTAGATAGATACCTCTCCACATAACCTCCCACCCTTCTGGGTGTTTTTCTTTTGACTTGCCAAGACTGATCCATTGTTAATGCACAAGGTGCTTATGGGGTCTACCCTGCATAAAAGATGTGTCAGCTTTCTGTAATGCTGATTGCATCACTGACTAGTGCAGTATAGATTAGTATATGTAGGGATGGGGGTTTTGTTCGAGGTCTGTTGCATGCTCAAAAATGTTTTTCAACAGTGCCACAAAGTTGTAGCTGTATGTTCTATGGACGAGTATTTATCTGCTCTCAGTTACTAAAAAGTTATTTTGAAAATATAATCCTGTTCAATAAACATTTTGAACTGTTGATATTAATTAGTTTTTAAAGAAATGGAATAATTATAAATTTGCAATTTAATTTTGATACCTATATTTTCCCAATACTATGAAGTTACTGCTCATGGTTTTCTGTATATTTTCAACATCATGTTTTTGTCTTTTAACCCTTTCAGACAAGTCATGGGTGAAAGACCATGTCATTTCGTTTGTTGACTCGCATTCAAAATTTGATTGAACTACTGTTTCGTGAATTTATGTCAATAAGTCTGATATCAAACTGTAAATTATAATTCAAATTTTAGTACTATACATTACTCAGTTTCTTAATTTAAAAG
>NW_013667816.1:109130-110262 GCF_000517525.1 Limulus polyphemus | reverse complement strand
AACCAATCAACAGCTCAGAATGTCCCCCTAGTGGCTTTCTCAGTCATTTTCAAATATGATGTCGTTATATCTTTCTTTCGATACAAGACAGCATAGAGGTAAGTTGAATCTTAAGTCTGCTTAGAAATTTCATATTTTTTTAGACCCAAATACAGCCTTGTTACTAAAATTGATAAATTATAATGAACTTCTATGGTATTGATATGGTAATTTATGACTTTTTGGTTATTCACATGTATATATATATAAAACCTAAAAAAATTTTGTTTATATTCTCCACGTGCAAAATTTTTAAAAGCTTAGCAACTTACGTCAAGCAGCAACCGAGTACAAATATCATAACTGGAAGAGATAATTGTTTACTTTACTTCTTTATTTACAGTTCTATGTTTTAAGAAAAATAAGTTTAAGAACTTATTTTTAAATAGAAATAATGTATAATAATTGAAATGTGACTGTATTTTACAAAGTACTAGTCTACTAAAACACAGCCAAGACAGGTTACTTTGTAAAGACCAAAGGTCAGTTTTATGTTATTGAATATGTAACATGAGTGCATGTGTGCTGCATCATTGTAACTTCTGTATTGTTAGCCGTGCACGGCTGAAAGGTCAATATAATAAAGATAATAAGTATATATAAATGTATAATGTTATGAGATTTAAGCTATTTAGTATAAAATTTATGTTTTCATGTTATAATTTGTGTTCATTCTAGAAAGAAAGAGGCATAATTTATATTTATATCCTAATTTTTTTATGGTGGTTATGAGATCAGTCAAATCTACTGAACCCATGCAGAGATTCATTACTGAAAATAACAGATAAAATATAAAACATTTTCTTAAGAAACATTTGATAACTATTTGGACATTATAAAGATTTGCATGTGAAATTTGAAAATTTTCTGATGCATAAGAGTATTTATAATCTTAAAATGAAAATTGTTTTGCATGATTGATAGGCAACATGCAAAAAGAAAAAAAAAAGGCATGAGAAAAACATTGCTTTACAAACCTTAAGACTTAATAAAAAAATCTGATATTTTGCATATGATAGCATTGTAATGTTTAAAGATAATCTGCCAAATTTCGTTAACATACGCTTACTAATTTAAAAGTTATAGCATGAAA
>NW_013667816.1:99239-109120 GCF_000517525.1 Limulus polyphemus | reverse complement strand
GAAAACTATAACAAGCACAAAATGGTTACGAGGTTGGTCCCAGGGACCAAGCCCATGCTGAAAGAGTTAAGAGAATAAAATATCAGGTGTAGTAACACTATATAAAAAGTATGCTTTCAGTTATGTGAATCAATATATAGTTAAACTCATGTTGAATAGATAATAACTAGTGCATGTAACTCTTTTGTAGCTGTGCATGAAATTCCAAAGTAAACTATACAGTTAAGCTTGTGTTAAGTAAATCATAGTGAATCAATATACAGTTAAATTCATGCTGAGTAAGTAATTATACAGTTAAACTTGCATTATGTGGTTAATTATCACATTTTGTAAAATGTTTGAAGCAGTATTGGGGGTGGAAAGGTGTTGATGCCTGAAGTATTGGTATTCATAATTATTATATAGATCAAAATATATGAATGAAATAGTATGGAATATATTTGAAAAGACTTGTATACTATTTTTTTCTTTCAAAGGGATAACAGGAAATCATTTGATTTATTTAGGCTATCCCATTTTCTAATACCAACTTTGTAAAATTATGTATGGAAACTCCATTTCTTGTATCTCACTCCTACCCTATTAGAAACAGTAGTGTCTTTCCACATTTTAAAGTTTTGTTCTCTTGTGTAACCATATAGAAAATTTTGAAGAAAATCATTGCTTTGACTTCATTAATGCGCGTGTGTAGAGTCTTGTGCATCTTATGAAATTAAATTTATCAACAAAGGATTGAAGAAGGAATATTATACTTAAAATTGCTGTAACCAATTAAACCATAATATTTTATGAAACGAGCATCTTTGTATAAAAAGCAGCTATTATAATGTTTTATATTTCCCTGTGTAGATTTCTATAGTAAGGTGATAAATTTGTACAGTGTTCACATATGACCTGGAAGGCCATGGGAAATGGCTGATTTCAAGTTATGGTCCTGGAATTTTAGGTTTTTTAATTTTTTAATAGAAATAAAAAAACATTATTTGACCCCTAATAAACTGTTTGTGTTACTGTGATTCATAAAATTTTAATTAGAGCTGCCATGATGTAATCATGAAAATATTTATGGTTAATAAGTGGCAATAGAAAACAAACTGAAAAGATGGGCATTGCTGTTTTTTTATGAATTTGATGTCATATTAATGGTTAATTAGGAATGCTTTGATAAAGTTGTATATGAGATTTGAATTACTTGAAACTGTACCATAAAAATTTTCTATCTCTTTCACAGTTAGAGGGGTTCAACAAATACTAATTTCTCTTTATAACTGAAATAAGTATCAATGTAAAGATACCTGATTTTGCACATATAAGGATTATCAAAATGGTATATGAGATATAATGAGATGCAATACTGCCATCTGTTGGAAGGAATGGAAAGATAAATACTAGTTTTAGTCATGAATAGTAAGTGTTCACAAATGTTAGAACAGCAATGCAGTGCTACTAGGTTATCCAATGACTGAGCTTCTGCTGCCCTCATTGTGTGTGCATATGTATGATTGTGTGTATACAGTATTGGCCAGCTATATATGCATACAAGGTGTTTAAGACTTGAACATTTTTATTGCAGTTGTGCATTCATGAAGTTACAAGATTGTGAGATTAAAACAGTGCTTTAAAGAATTTAAAGTAGGCTTAACATGAGTTAAGCCTTGTTTTTGATTGTTTTCATAGTACTAATTTTTGTGATACATACATAATAAAAAAAACAGTTTGTATTAAAGCTAAACTAATTTTACTGTATACATGGGACTTTCAGTAGTTTGCATGAAGTACTGTACAGCTTCTTTATGTTATACTAGTTTTAAATATTTTTTTATAAGAAATCATCCAGAATCATCATGAGTTTTAAGTTTTTTTTGTCAAGTTTAATCTGCATTTAACTAGTTAGTGCTCTTTGTATATATATATATATAACATATGTACACTTAGTGCAATAGAGTTGGAGTCTTTATGTAGTCTTTTTGCAGTCTGTGGTTTCAAGATGCATCTTGTGAAAACATTTTTTGTGTGGTTTTTTTTTGAGTTAAAGAATGTAATAAGAGAACAACAGACATTGGTAAAATACCAATATTACGAAGACAATTTCACCTCATTAAAGCTGAGGTGCTAAATGTGTTCAGTGTTTACATATACCCTGGAAACCCATGGGAAATGGCAGGTTTAAAGTTATGGCCATGGAAAAGCCCTGGAATTTTAGTTTCAATAAAATATAACCCACCTTGAAGTAATGGGCTTAATTTTTCAAATAAATCAAAGAAGAAAAAAAAGGTTATTGCAATCATGTTTGATTTACTGTTGTGAACCTCAAGCCTCATCAGATGCAAGACTATTGCAGTTTCTGCCAGTGGGCATGTTTAATGAATGAATTAAAATGACAAGAAAATGCAACTTTAATCCCTTGTTACTGGACTAAAGGGTCCTGAAAATTTGAGTATGGGATTTTGTTTTGTAAATTATGTATAAACCTTGTTTCTTAAAAGCCCTGACTTTCAGCGGGGGTGTAAAAACATCAAATTACAAGGATTTGTAATTTGAAAATTTAATCTAATAGTTTACTATTTTATTTGTTGGAAGCATTTTCTTTAGAGAGGTGAAAAATAGTTATTATTTATGACAAAATAGCTAACTAATGTGGTTTTCAACCTCTGTTTGGTACAACTTTTTCTGTTATTTAGCTAAAATGTTGTACTTGTTTGTTTTTCTCATTTCAATATGAATTATTTTTAGAAAACACAATACCTGTTGGAAATATTATTTGAATATGTTAATTACATGCACGCACACACATACACACACTGTACTCTTTCATATTTGAGATATCTACAGTAAGTTTAAACTTGTATATGTCCATTGTTTTTCTCAAAGGGGGTTTTTTTTCCTTCTTGTATATGGTACAATGATTTTCCAGGCATTGCATTCTCATAAAAGAAAAAAAATTTTTTCTTCTTTTTTTTTTTCTGTACTTATGATACAACGATTTTTAACAAATACTTGAAGATACCATTGCTGTCCGGCAGTTTGTTTACCCAGACACTATAATCTGCATGTTAAACAACATGTGAAGAACTAAGAAGAGTGTAGCAAAGGTCAGTGTTTGAGTTGTAAACAAGATCTCAGGCACAAGTCTATTTTAAAGTATTTCACTTCTCTTGTGACTTTAGTAATTGGTTATGACCAGACAAGTTTTTATGTAAGTTAGGAAAGATGCTGTAAAACTATCATGTTAACTAGTACCTTTGTGCACCTCAAATATTTAATAGTGACTAGACAGATTATGATTACAAATTTCTTGGTACTCCTACAGGTGTTTACTAGATTACTAAACCTTTGTGAACTGTATGAATATGAAGCAGTCAGACAGTGAAACTATGTCTGGTGTCTGGTCATGCATTGATTCATTGTCTGTTTATTTCCCTGATAGTCTGTAGAATACAACATGAATTAATCTGGAACATTAACCACCAGATGGAGTAGCCAATAAAAGGAAGGAAACCAAAACCCAGATCTCACATTTTGGTAACAGTCATTGATGGTATTCTTTTCTGTCATCTTTAGAAGGTAATTCTCTTAACTGGAAGATATCCAGAGGTAGGTGGGAGCCCTAAAACTGTCTATATTGCAAATACTTGTAATTGGAATCAATAGTATTGACAAAGGTTTTAAATTTCATACAGAAATATGACTTT
Source organism: Limulus polyphemus (assembly GCF_000517525.1). NCBI lineage: Eukaryota > Metazoa > Arthropoda > Merostomata > Xiphosura > Limulidae > Limulus > Limulus polyphemus. The sequence continues at coordinate 105,428 of NW_013667816.1, read as the reverse complement.
CCTCTGAGAGTTAACTCATATGCCAGGATTACTTGAAAACATTCATTTTCTTTGGTATTTTGCAATCAAACATTTCTATTGAAATAATCAATTTCATCAGAAATACATAAGTAGTAACACACTAAGCTTATGAATTATCATGTATATAAAGCAAACACAAAACCTTTTTTATAATCTTGCATCTCATGAAGTTACTTAACTTGAAATTGTGTGCCAGACATTTTTTTTAAACTTGAGTATAAACTTGCATTCATAAATCATTTCAAATGTAATAAACTTAAAAGGTTTCTAAATTTGGATAATACTGAGGTTATACACATGAAGGCCATCAAAAAATATGGTTGACCTTTGATAAAAAAAAAAAAAAAGAGCACATGTTTCATCTGTGAGCATAATACCACACCGAGATGTTTTGAAAATGTCAAGAAAAACTTGTTCTACAAACAGTTATAGAACTCGGTGAGTATACTAAGTGTTTCATATACTGACATTAAACCTAAAAACTAATTTATACAAGATGATTCTGTGAGCAGATTAACAAGTCTATCAGATATTGACATGGAACTTCAAATAAAGCATTGAAAATGTTGCATGGATTTCTTTTTTTTACACAATACCCCCCCTCCTAAAAAACAAACTACAGTTTAAACCATCATTGTGAGATCTGTTATATACAAATTACAATAGTGTATTTGCACTACATTTCAACATATTCGTTTTGGTACTTCACATTCATCTGTTTATGTTTTTTTGGAAAGAAATAAGATAATATTTTCTGTTTCCACGTTTATATCTCAAACTGCTTGTTGATTTCTTATCTTCAGTTGCTTCCAAAATTACATAACTGTTGATAAATATGAGTCACTTGTCATTCAAAGTAAATTAACATGCATGAAGAAGACTGACCAATGTTCTCTACATAAAATAATTTTCATTATGCTTATAAACTGTTTGTCAATTTACTAGTGTATTAGCATACATGAGTACCACTTGTTATCTTATTATGTATATTAGACTAATATTACCTATTTGAGAGCCACTTGGATTGGTAATGATTAGATTATTAGCCAACATCTTGCAATTTTTACACAAACATAAGGATATACATCTATACATACAAGTTGATCAAGATATTAGTTGCTCACACTTAAATATCTATATGGATAATATCTGACTTGCAGAAACAAAACTCATTCATCCTTTGTCAGTCTGTATGCCACTCAGTTCATGTATTCTTATATATTAATGGGAAATGGATGGAAATTAAAACAGACTTAGTATACAGCTCTAGGACAGTTACTTTAGGATCACGTTACATGTAATTAAACAATTTGCAGTTTTTATTTACTGGTTTAATAACTTTCCTGATTGCACTTCAGAATTGATTGTTGAAGAAAGTTTAAAATTTCATAATCTAAGAGGCAGAGATATAAAACACAAATTAAAATATACAAATAGTTAAAACTGCATGTACAATGTTGAGCAGAAGAGGTATTTGTGTAAAGATCTTTATTTATATGTGCTTGTACTCGCACACTAATTTTTGATAATCCAGTAGATTACGTGTAGATCTTGCAACAAAGTGACTTAATTCTGATATAAAATGATGTTTTGTATATCCTTAATTATTCTATGGAACCTGTAAATATTGAGGGAGGAAAAATTTTACAATCGAATGAGGTTAGAAACTGTACATGTATTTAAAGCCTTACGAGCAATGTGCACTGACTTGCTACAAATACAACATTTATTAGAAACACCACAAATTTGTTTGTCTTCTTAAATGCAGTTTCTATGGTAATCTCGAATGTGTTTGAAGAAACCAACGTTTGATGGAGTATTTTCATGTTTTTTGTGGGTGTATGGTACATAGTTCTTCATAAAACAGGACTCTCACAGCACATTGTAAAAATACAAGTTTAAATGAAATAAATATTTTATTGATTTATGCTTAGTGAATACCATCATCATTCTGATAAGATGAACTCTCGAGAATTGAAACCTAGTAAATGATCTTAGAACATGATTCAAAACTTTGTTTTTATTGCACATGAAACTTCAAAACTTTGTAAACTAGTTATGTTGAAAATGGTGCTAAGAAAATTTAGCACAAGGTTTTCCATAGTTAAATTACTAATAAAATGTTACCTTCAGTATTGGTTGGGAATAAATTTTCCATGAAATATCATAACACTTATGAAATATAGATATGATTTCTTTTTATCTTCTGACCTAAACTTTATTTATTCATAAATGCAAAGTTTATAGTAAGGCAACATAATGGAAATGGGGGATTAAGCATTATGTGTTTTTGGGCCGAAGCCAGACATTAAACTTTTCTACGAACACAGTTAAGACTTTGTTCGTAGAAATGAAGCCAACATTCTTGTTCCTTACGAAAAAAGTTGTCTGGATTTTCTTTATATTCTGCATTCTGATTGGTTAATATCTTGTAGTAATTACCGAGTTGGCGTATGATCTCATAGTGGTATGCAGTTTGTGGCCCGTTCTGGTGCATATCACAGGATTCTTATTGGTTGACTGCAGAATCTATGCACGTGTTTATCTTGTACATTGGCCCTGAGCTAAATTTTGAAGGATTTGGTTTCTGGTTTCTGTTGCAACGAGACAAAAACAAATTTTGGTAGGCTGTGCAGCAAAGCCAAGTTTCAAGAATTCGTAACATCTCTGGAGTGGTCTGGGATTAAGAAATAAAACGTTTAAACACTATAAAGGTTTTCAAATATCCTGATGTCACTGTTTTATCACAGACAGTATAACTTATGTAGTTTTGTTTCTCCATTAATTAATTTAACATTAATGAAACCCTAAGAACTTATGATGATTTTTGGATGTGTAACTCTTATAGGAAGTAACACAAAATGTAGAAGTTAAGATGCATAAAGTACATACTAACACATTTTGCAAGGATATTTATTTGGATGTGTTACACTAAGTTGTATAACACATTGCTCAAATCTGTACTTTGAACTAAAAATTTCTGATTGATACTTCTCCGTATTATGTATTTTTTAGACTGTTGTATCACAGAGAAAAACTTGAATGAACTTTTGAAACAGAAATATATTGTTGTGATATTCTATGCAAGTATTTTCTAGTTACATCATCTTACACACACACACACACACACACAGCATGTTCTTTTAAGATGAAGCTAAAGAATGAAAATGTGAATAAGTTCAGAGTAAACATATCTAGTTTACATTTATAGGATTCCCATAAATGTTTCAAGTTTTATAAAATACAAGTGTTATATTTGTAAATTATTATAGCTTTGTTTTCTGTACTGATTTGTCTGTTTAAAATATTCTAGGTATGGATGGGTGTGAGCCTTATTTTCACATTATCAATTCATATAGTTGTAATGTGTTTTAATATTGTAATAATACATATTCCAACAACGTGTAATTACATATCACTATATTACAGTCATGTATATTGCTTTTTCCATCACTTACAGTTAATTAGAAGATTCCAACTTATTTTCCACCTAGTATTCTAGCCAATATTTTAGTGTTAGTTGTGATTGTACATACAAACAGCATGTCTGTCTGTAGATGTTGTAATGAGAAGTGTTAGATCTTAATGGGCATGTATGTGTCCTAGAGCTCTTTTGGATTATGATCCCTACACTTTTGTCAGTTTTATCAGTAATAATTACAAACCCAAGATTATGATCACTGCACTATTGTCAGTATTACCAAAAATAATTACAAACCCTAGATTATGATCACTGCACTATTGTCAGTATTACCAATAATAATTACAAACCCTAGATTATGATCACTGCACTATTGTCAGTTTTACCAAAAATAATTACAAACCCTAGATTATGATCACTGCATTATTGTCAGTATTTTTGTAATTATTATTGGTTCCTAGATTATTATCACTGCACTATTGTCAGTTTTACCAGTAATAATTACAAACCCTAGATTATTATCACTGCACTATTTTCAGTATTACCAATAATAATCATAATTGTTAATGCTTCATGAACATAATTATTACTTGTATATTTTTTACTTCATTATGGAAGGAAAATAGTACAACTTGTAAGTGTACAGAATAAAAGATTAACATTCTTGTGCAATTAATTGTTCATAAAGCATGAACATTATATTATATGACTAAAAGCTGTAAAACTTGAGATTTATTAAAATTAGTATCCATACATTTTGGCATTCATAGTTAAAATTTAAATTTTATTCAAACCAACTATACCTAATCTACATATTATAATATTTGAAATTATTACAGGTGTTTTAAATGTATGAAACACAGCCAAATGTGTGATACATTTAACTCTGGTTCATAGTTGTTAGAAATTGAAACTATCATTTCAGTAATGTTTCATGCTGTGAATATTAAAACCTTGAATTACCCATGTTTCACAGAGACTGTAATATTAAGTTCTTATGATAAGGTGAACTTATATTGTAGGATAAGTCAGGGGAGTAGGGGAAGCAATTACCTCTCTGACTTATGTAGAAGCAGCAGTAATCCTCAAATATATTAATTTCATGGAGACCAAATCAAAAATAAAATTTCCGTTTATGTTCTGTAGTTTTCTTTCATCAAAAAAATTTCAAAAAAGCACGTATATTGTTACAAGTTACTGAGTAATATACCTATCCTGTGTGATATCTGATAATATTAGGGTTACTGAAAGTCACTTCCACCCCTAGCAAAAATATGTTCCTGTGTTACTGGGATAAATAACATTGTCAATATTGAATCAGAATTTATGAGAAAAATTTCATAGATAATTTCGAAACAAAAGTTTATTCCTATTAAGGAATATAACAGGATCTATTATTCCCATAAATATAACAGGATCTATTATTCCCATACATTTCTCAGATAGTAAAACATATGTCAGATAAGGAAAAGAAAGCATATGAGTTGTATTGAAGGTTACAAAAGATTTTAATCAATTAGAAAAAGGGAAGTAATAATTATAATCCAAGTAAATTTGGTACTAAGTTTTTTGATCTGTTAACCCTAAAATGTTTATTTTATTTTTTTACATGTTTTATTTATTAAAAGTTTAGCCATACCCTTCTGCAAGTTGAATAATGCATGGAAACCCAGTATTCTGGATCATTATGTAAAAACAAGAAAAATGGGCAGATATCCTGATATTTTGAATGAAAAAAAAATATATATATATATATACAAAGTAGAAATTTCATCAGTTATTTGTTTAAATATGAGTTGACCATGCTTCCATTTACTGAGTCCATAAAACACTTTTATGATTACATAATGTAAACCAAATTAACTTAATCCGAAGTTAATAATATTTTAACTTTGGGTTATAATATTTTGTAGAAGTACTGCTGTAAATATTTGAAGCTTTAATTGTGAATGTTTATTGGCCCAGAAACATTTAGGAGTATTTTAAACAAAGAAAAAATTGATGCTAAAGCTTGTATTATGAACAGAATAGGAGGATACATTTATATGAAATTTCAACATGCAACATGCCTAGATTCTGCTAGCATTTATGAATGTTTCTTTTATTTTGTAAGAGTTTGAAATTCTGCACTTTGATGTTAATCATATAAAATAAATTAAGCCTTTTGTTTGTCAGAACATACAGTTATACATCATTTGTTATAATGATAGGTTAAAATACCAATCTGTCCATGTATCTGTTTTTGGAGAACATCATTTTAGAGTATGTTATCTTTCCAATTTATAAGATTGAAAATTGGTAGAATATTTGATACTCTGTAAAGTTAATAAACATGCAATATTAATCCTTGTTGTATTAGTCACCAGTTTCAGAAAAACAAGAAAGCAACAATAAATTCTGAGTTCCACTAAACTAGTGTGTTATTTATTGTTGTGGTTAGAAGGAAAGAGAGAGGGAAAACTGCATCATATAAAGACTAGTATAATTTAAGATATGTACAACTTCATGTTTGACATCTATTTGTGTAGGTCATACTGGTCCCTGAAGATAGCATAATATTTTGGGACAACATGGTACCTATTGGTCCATCTCGGTTGTTCCATCCTCAAAACTAAATTAAAATGATTTAAAAATAAATAAATAAACAAAACTTTTAACCCAGTTCTTTTCATTCATATACTTATCAAGCTTTTTCTTAAACTCACTTAAATTTACTGCATATACAGCATCTGAAGGCAACCCATTCC
>NW_013667816.1:86179-98239 GCF_000517525.1 Limulus polyphemus | reverse complement strand
TGTCCTACTATTCTCATTGTTAAGTATAAAAAAAAGATGATACATCAACACTATCAATTCTCTTTGTTGACTTATACTGTAAAAGCTGATCCCCAACATGCATGTTTTTCCTCCTCTTGAAAATATTTCTGTGGGTGCCCACGGGTGGGTTTGAAGGGCTCAAAGACCATGCTGCAAAATTATAGGGTTGCAAAAATTAAAAAAAAAAAGACTTAACAAGCAAAGACAAAACGAATATTTGTGGTGAAAGTTTATGCGTAGAATTTAAATTAATATCGCATCGAATACTGGAAAATACAACTCCAGATAAGGTCTTATTTTATATGTGTGAAAACCAAATCAAAGAAATTTTTCTAAATATGTTTATTGCTCTGAGAAGATTGTCTTCAAGACTGAAGTTAATAAAAACATTTTTGCATTCTACAATGAGACAAGAGAGATTAAATGGTCTAACAGCGATTTCTGTAGAAAATGAAATGGCCTGAGAAATTAAATATTGACAAATTAATGAAAAGTAAAGTACAGAAAAACAAATATAAAATTTTAAAGGGTGCAATTTTCTATTTTTTCGCACTTCAATGTTTGAACTTGAGCCAACACTGTATACAACTATGAGTTAGATAAAAGTTCATATGATGGTCAGTTTGAACTTTCCCTCTAAGATGATGTTAGATTATTAATACAGCATAGTTAACTTCTTCTGCCACTAACTGTCATATACACACTTGTAACGCTAGTAGTGTGTTCAACTTCGTTATGTGCCTGGGCTGAAGGAAGAGTGTGAATGGATCAGTAGTAGTTGGCTGATTAACTAGGGCTGTCTTATTGAAACAAATGTTTGGTGGAGTGAAAGTTCAAATAGCTAGAGATTGTACATGGTCACCTGTGGACACTGGTGTGTTAACTGTAACATAATTTAATTAATTACTACTCTAAAAAATAAGACTTGTTAATGATTGAAATAACATTTATAATAATTACAGTCCACTTGCATAATGTGATTTACACCATAACAGTTGATGTTTATGAAGGCTAATGGTGTGAATAGCACCTTTGAACACTGCTATGTCTGTTGTAACCAAGCCAGCCTGAAGAGCCATAGTATTAGCTGAAAGGCCTGTGGAGGCAGATGTAGTGTTGTTGAAATATTACAACTTGTTATTTGTCATCACTCATAAGTGCTTAGAATTGTAAAGTTACATTTGGATAAAAAGTTCAGTCAGTTTATAAAAAACATGTGTAATATGTATATATTAAATGAATCTTTCTGTATAATTGTAAATAATTGGTGATGTGTACAGGTAGTTTAATAGGCAGGTGTACAAGGAAGTATGGAGTATAGTTGTTAAGGAATCCTCAGTTGTAGAAGAAGTTATGGGGATGTTACATAATAGTCAGGTGTACAAGGAAGTATGGAGTATAGTTGTTAAGGAATCCTCAGTTGTAGAAGAAGTTATGGGGATGTTACATAATAGTCAGGTGTACAAGGAAGTATGGAGTATAGTTGTTAAGGAATTCTCAGTTGTAGAAGAAGTTATGGGGATGTTACATAATAGTCAGGTGTACAAGGAAGTATGGGAGTAAGAGTTGTTATGTAGATGGCATAGGACGTTAAGTAGTAGCTAGGATACTGAACATGAGGGCGTTAGTTGGATAATTCAAGTAGTGACTAAATTAAATGGTAAAAATACACAGTATTGTTGAGTTACAGATAAACAGTAATGTTAGGAGATGAAGATATTGATTTATGAATAGATTTCAGTGGCATTAGGGTCATTCGTAATTATTGTTAGTTTTAAGCGTTTTTCAAAAAGTTGGGTAATTCAAACATTAGAGCGTTTAATTGTAATACTACAGTTGTATAAATGTTGAGAAGTGCAATACAGAAATTTTGGGTGGTATTTCAGTTTTTTTGTTTTTGAAGAAAATACTTTTTAAAAGAAGTTTATTTTATGTAACTTCATTTGTCTGGTTATTATGTTCAACTTGCAGTGTTAGTTTCAAGGGGAGATTCCGGGCGGTGGTTTTGTGTTATGTCAGGGAAGCCTAACTTTCCGAATAGGTTGTGTTGAGGTCGTTCATCACGTTCGCGTATGCGTCTAGACTTGTGATCGCGTGTCTAGCTTTCCATGCACGCATTGAAACCTAGGTCTAGACAGACGTCGTATACGCAGTTACGCCATCTTTACCCAAACCCCATCTTTGTTTACGTCTGACGGTGTAATTTGATTGTTACCATTATAACTGCTTATATGATCCCAGAAATATACATGAAATTTTATTTTTTCGTATGTATTTGCGATGAAATCGTTTTCTAGTGAACCTTAAAACGTCTATATAAAATGTTGCTTATGTCACGTATTAGTACATGTTATTATAATTTCTTTTTCTTTTAAAGCTTTAAACGGTATAGTATTATTACCAAATAACTGTTGATTAATCTATGTATTTATTACAAATTTGACCAATATGTATTACGTTGTGTCTTTTAAAATATTTAGTGGTTAGGCTTAATTAGTGGTTACTTTTTTGTCTTTCTGGATAATTATTCGTTAGGCTTAGTGAATGGTTAGTGTTTTTGTAGGACATATATTTAAATTGAAAGAAAAGATCAGATTGTAAGGCTGCTTTACCTCCTTCACGTTGTATAGCTGAGTAAGACGACAAATAGACCTTTTGAAATTGTGACTATTTTAAAACAAATTGCATGCTTTAATTTCTGTAACACTGTGATGATTTAGTGGACTTAAAACGCTAAAATTCGGAGTTTCATCACCTGTGGTGGGCACAGTGCGGATAACCCATTATTTAGTTTTGTGCTTAAAACAAAGAAAAATAAATAAATTATCACCGCGTTTATATGCTGTTCACTGCTGCATCAAATTCAGTATTTTGATGTTTTTGTTTTCTTTTTGCAACACTCCGTTTGAGCCAACGTATTGAATGAAATCACAAGTTTTCTGTATCAAATACATAGTCTCCCGGTGTGACAGTGGTTAGTCTACGTATTTACAACGCTCAAATCAAGGGTTCTATTTCCCTCGGTGGACACAGCAGATAGCCCGATGTGGCTTTGCTATAAAAAACACACTCACATACACACAGAAGACCGCAGCAGTAATTAGTGAAATGGTCCAGTGGTTAGGGCTCTCGACTTGCAATATGTTGGTCACGGGATCGAAACCCGTTACCAAAGATACCTTTTCAGCTATGAAGCATTATAATGTGACGGTCAAACCCACTATTCGTTGATAAAACTGTAGCCCAGTAGTTGATGATGAATGCTATTGACTAGTTTCCCCCAAGCCTTCCCCGTAGTCTAACAGTTATGCGCAGATAACCCTTGTGTGGCTTTGCGCGAAAATTCTAAACAAATATACTCTCCTACGTAAATCTATATTAATAACTAGGGGGGGGGGACTCTGTAGAGTGCATACCTCCGTCACGCAGAGTTCATCATATTCGGCTCTTAAAAAAACGAAAATCTATCCGTATATCCGTCGTTTTCGACGAACACGAACCATTTTTGGCAGGACAATGACGAATAATATTTTACACGTGTCCACCAAGTTTCACGCAAAATCCGATCATTTTTGACCGAGTTATGGAGCAAAAATAGTGTGAAAAATCGGTCCCATGTTAACAGATAGAGATCTTTTTGGATTTTCGTGACCTTTGACCATAACCCTCCAAAAACTAAATTGGGTCATAATCCAAATATATACCAAGTTTTGTACAAATCCATTTATCCGTTTTCAGAAACCTTGCTGACAAACAAAAACACAGGCGTTAAAACTTAATGATGATAATAATGATTCTTCTGAGGTGTTCGTGGGATTTTGATACATACATATACACACACAAATGTATTATATATATCGACTTCAGCGTTTATGTAACAGAAAACCCGCGAAAAATTATTTCCACAAACGCTGTTCGCTGATTGCCTTGAGATTTCACCTGTCTTAACTACTCGCATAATGTACAGTAGTGTGTTGTCTGTTAGTCAGTCGGTAGACATTAAAATGACGTTATATAAGGAACGCTTAACGTTGAAATTTGTACTGTCACGAGAAGAACTACGCACTTTGTGGCTACAACACAGCATGACACATGAACTTGAAAAGCAAGAAATGTAAATATTAGCTACTCTTAATTTTGGTTTTATTTACTCCTGAAACAGAACACTTTCGGGGATCCTGCAGAAGTACATCTATTATATACTGGATTTAGTGTATTTAGATCTAAATATTAGTTCGAACTGCTTAGGTTAATCTTTCTAGCCCTTACCGGCTTCATGTATGTTCACGGACTTTATACAGACGTTTTTTGGCACAATGAAAAATAAAATATTTATTACTCACAGCCAACAAGTTTCGGTAACGCCGTCACAGCTGTGTTACTGAAACTAGTCGGCTATAGGTCAAAATAAATAGTTTACCTTTCTTTGTGCCAAAAACGTCGGTATTATACGCGAATCTGCTTTAAAACTGGTATTTTTTTTAAGTAAGGAATTTTTCTGGAACGTATTAGAAATGTTTTTCATTTTAAAAATTGCTTGCAAGATGTTACATTATGATGATTTGTTTAAAAAATACTCACGATACCGATCTTTAACTTCTTTCTCCCATACTTGACTTCTCGTTTTGGAAGTTGTACAAGTCAGACTTTGTATTTTGTGAGATCACACGAATTTCTGAGTGAGTGTTCTGTTTTAATCCCCAATGAAGAATGCCAGACTTTCCGAAAATAAATAAAAGATTTTCGGTAACAGATTTTTTTTCCCCCACAAATTCGCTGTGTTACGGTAAACAAACATTATTTTAATATTGGTCCTAACGTGTATGGACCATTCATAACGGCTTACTGGTCAACGTGCCCGAAATATTTGTCCTAACGTGTATGGACCAATCATAACGGCTTACTGGTCAACGTGCCCGAAATATTGGACCTAACATGTATGGACCAATCATAACGGCTTACTGGTAAACGTGCCCAAAATATTTGTCCTAACGTGTATGGACCAATCATAACGGCTTACTGGTCAACGTGCCCGAACTGTGAATTCCAGGATTTTCGGTTTGTGATCCCTTATCCCAAAAACGCACTCGCTCTACATTTTGGTACTGTGGGCGGTCAAGTCTCGCAATTTGATCAGATAAGAGTCGGCGGTGGGTGTTGTTCGCTAACTCCCTTCCGTCGAATCTAAGGTGTGACCTTATTTAACGGAACAGTTTGGGGTTTAATTACTCGAAGTATCCGTCTTAGATATAAAGTAAGTTCACAATCTGGATTTCTATGAACTCGAGCTAAGCAGAGCGGGGCCGTGTGTTTTAATGTGTCGCCACAAAGGTCCATGTGAGGTTTTCAGCCACAGGTGACAAAACAATGTGTGCTAATTCGTTATAACACATTTTACGGCAGATGAAAGAAAACAAAACGTAATTTTTAACGGAGATTTTCCACTAGTTTGGTTTTTCTGAATTACCGGTATTTTCGGGACTGCATAAAACAAACACTTAATGTCTTGTCAGATGAACAAGTTTAAGATGATATAAAATAAAGTTATAGCGAGAAACAAACAGGAAACCGAAAGGTTTCTTTGCGTAAATAAGGTTTAAATCACAAGTCCGAAGAAAAAATTTATTTGAATGATAGTTGGAGAGATTGTCTTTTAAAGTTTTACAACTATGTGAATTTGAATTGTCTTTGTGACAAATTATAGTAACGTTATAATAATAATATTAAAATATACGACTTACTAAGTAATAAAGCGTTTTCTACTTTAGTTACATGTGAAAGAAAAATTCGTCTGCAGTCACGAAATATTGGAGAAGATATAGCAAAGTTAAGTTAAATCCCATGTTAAAGATTACAAGGAGATTGTGAACTCACTGCCAGTAAAGTAGTGAAAAACCGGAGACTAGACATTTTTGTGTTTATCGTAATGTATGTGTGTATTATAAGGATAATTTGAGTAGTTCAAGAAATGGCTGTGGATACGCTGTCTTCCTTCTAGGCTATCACTTCAAAGTTAGGGACGGCTAGTATAGATAACTCTTTGTAGCTTTATATGAATATCCGAGACAAACTTAACCAAACCTGGGTATTCGCAGAACGCCATCTAGTAACATATTGCATGTGATAGTTTAGTATTGTTATTAATGTTTTTTTTTTTTATACAACTCCTGAATACATAACCGTTTTCTCGCCCCCAATTTAGACGTAAACCGTATTTGTTTAGCCTCTGTTTTGTTACTCAGGAACAAACACTCAAACGATTCAAACATCGTGGCTTGGCTGAAGCAAGTGTCTGTGATAACTTGTTTCTTGAAATTGGTGCATGTGTTACAGAAGACCAGGCCATCAGCATGCTGGTGAGATAGTGTACTTAAGTAAAACTCTTGATGTTATTTCCTTGTGCTGTGAAACGAAGAAGTTTGGGTATTTTCCAAAAAGAATAAAATAAATTCATTGGCAAGTTAAAAATAAATTTATTTATACGCGAGACTTTTCAATATGAAAGAGTCTTTGAGGTTTTTCTCGGCAAAGGCAGCTCCTGGACTCGTATTTCTGCATGCTTTTATTATTCGTATTGCGAGGAAAAACGTAAGAGAGGGACGATTTTTTCTTTCGTCCTTATTTCCCCTCTATATCTCTTAAATATGGGTAATTTCTAGGGAACGCGTCTTAAAAAACAACCAAAAACGTTCAGTACAAATTATATTGAAACGTTCGTCTTTATGATATCGGTGCTCTTGCTGGTATTTTAAATAATTAACAAAACGTTTGATAACAAGTAACTGTACACATAAAACAGTTTTTTACTAAACACGTCTACATGCCTGCATCATTTTTTGCTTTGGATCATTATTAAAAATTGGATCAGGTTTTAAAATTTAACTTCCTTACACAAAGGGCCCAGATTGGCGCTGTGGATCTTGGAGCTGGCGAACCAGGTTCGAATCCGTGTGTCCATCTATACAACTATTGTTTATAACTCAAGAAACATAAACAGGGCGTGGGTGAGTTTTATGGTAGAGCTCTGGATCTCGGAGCTGGCGAGCCGGATTCGAATTCATGCGATACCGCTAAACATTTCCCGCACCATAAGCTGTGGGTGTGTTATAAGAGTGGCAATCAATTCCTTCGTGAGTGATGAGTAGTAGGATGTTGCTGATTGGCTGCCTACCCACTGATCAGTAGTTCAAAATTAGGAACGGCGACTGATAGCCTTAGTAGCTCTGCAATAAATATACACGCAAAAGTTCTTACAGAAACAAAAGTGTTATTAGTAATTTTTTTATAATAATTCTCTAGTGGTATGTTAATACTCATTTCTTTTATTAAACGCCCCCCAGTGGCATAGCGGTATGTCTGCGGACTTACAACGCTAGAAACCGGGTTTCGATACCCGTGGTGGGCAGAGCACAGATAGCCCATTATTAAATCTTTTATTAAACAGATCAGTGACATATCACGCGGTGCATACGTAGTTCCCGCCACGAATGAAACGTCCACACGCACATATACTTAGTATAAGAACGTTTCGTAACATATTATCCATCGGTGCCTGCTTGTTTATCAGAAGCGTGATGATCTATACAATTTACAGGGTTTTATCAGATTTTGGACTTCGGTATAGACATGTTAACTTGGCACGTGATTTTGTGTTTTCTGAAGCACTAGGCTGAGTGCTCTTGAAATACAAACGGTGCTCAAACATGTCTCTTAACTCAGTCACTAATTAATTTGTAGAGGGGGTTTTGTAAAACATACAGTTGCCATGTTTGTGTGTGTGGACAGACATTTAATGACTTAAGTTAGGTAGAAGTTAAACACCTAAATAACCTCTTATTTATTCGTGCATCACGTGCTAATTGTGTGTGCGTTTGTACACACAAACGTCAGCTGTATATATAGGTTGTAGTATAACGTGAACTGGCGTTTAATTGGTCTTTCTGTATTTTTTTGACAATTTTCGAAACAAGTAACTTTAATACTTGAAATAAAAGTTTTTCTGATTGCTTTTTCTTAAGGCAATGCTTTTCCCAAACTTTTTTTCTCTGTGTGACCCAATTTTGAGACATAAAACTTTATAGCGACTCCAGATACCACTCAAAACAACATAGCAGTCAAAGCACCATAGCTAGCACTGCATTCACTGGGCACTTTTCAAAGCTATTTAATCTAGAACAAATACATGTTTAATTGCAATCTTCTTCTCGCGACTTCACAGTTTGAGAACCGTTGTTGTCTTAAAGCGTTAACTAACATTATTTCGAATGCGTATTTCCAAAGCTTGTGTAAGAACTGGCATTTTGCCAAAGCTTAGGAGACTCAAAGAAATCCCCATTTGATTAATACGTAAAACATTGCATGTGGTAGATGTGCCTTTAGTCCTGTGTATGTCTCAAGATGGGGACCGTATACAGGTGGCTGTACTGAAGAGCAGGAAACGATAAGCTTGCAGCATACACACAGTTAGCTAGCTGCCTTTGCATTCTCAATCATTTCTGATTTATGTACAGTGAACACTACAACAGTATAAGCATGTCATACGAAATAACAAATGATCGAATTTTAGTGCTGTAAACCAAATATGATTGACATTGTAGAGGTATGGACAACTTATGGTTTGTGTCTGTACATGCTTTTTTTTCCGATAGTTTAAAAACACGAAATGTAAAGATGCGAAAATAGGGTTGGGTGAGATATATATATATATATATATATATATATATATTTATGTGTGTGTGTTTATTTAAAATTGCTTACAGTTTGAATGTATTTTTTTTCAACCTTTAAATCTTTACATTCGTGAAAACTGTGAAACGATGAAGTTCTGTGACAAATACAAGCGATTAGCATGTCGGGCTGCGGTATGAACCGTTATAGCCGAATATAATCCTTTACATTGATCTTATAGTAACGATTTTAAGGGGGTCTATAATGAAACACACACACAAAAGGCAAAATTTCGACATATTTGATAATTGTTGACATCCTTCTATTGTAATAGATTGTCTGGTGTAACCTAGTTCCTATTATAATAGATAACCTTCATAACCAAGCGACATTAATGTGGAATTAGCGATCGTGCGAGTTAATACTTCGCTTTTGTGTTGTAGCATTGATAACTGGAAACCCGGATGTATGAATTATATACTAATACTTGTGTTACTGTGCTGCCGTGAAGTAGCCAGTGTGGCTCGAGTGCACAATCTGTGATTTTTTAACGTGTTCCGTTTTTACGTTTAATACATATATTATTTTCAAATCTTCAGTAGTTACTGTAACCAGGGCTATGTTACTACTGGCTGTTTACCGTTTGTTTAACTGAGTATATGTATTTTCAGCCAATGGTATCCCGCGTTATCAGAAATATTTGTTCGAACTAATTGTCTTACTCCATGTAAATTTATTTTTTGAACTTCATTCTTTATTCGACCGCCGAGCGAGTTATGTTAAAGTAGGCCGCGTGAGGGCGGTAGTGTCAGGAAGAAGAGGCGGAGAAGGAGAGCTCGTATCGACGGTTTTTCGAGTGCTGTTCAGGTGCATTAAGAAAGGCAGTAGTCGTAGGTTGGCCAGGTAGGCATTGGAAGGCTGACGGGCGGGAAGCAGGAAGAAGGGAATGGCTGGACCGGGAGGAAGAGGTAAGTCTGTAAACTCGAGCTTTTTCTTCCGATATCTATTGGACTTACAGTGGGCGGATGCAGCGACATCCGTCTTATGTGAATATCTTCCAGAATACAGCTGTGCTGAGACGGAAAGCCAAGAACGACACGCAGCGCAGCAGCTGATATGGCAGCTGTGTGACGGTTGTCTGTCGAGAAATCTCGCCAATAGATAGTGTTGCTGCTGCAGTATTTTTGGTTTTATTTTTTGAGCAACTTGTATTTGCTTAGTGAATAATCTTATGACATACGTGTATCACAGTGATCAAGTTTTGTATATGAAAGACAGAGAAAAACACACGACAAAACCAGTTGTCCAGACTTAAGACTAAAGGCTAGCTACCCTCTACAAGAGATGCTGGGAAAATCTTTGTATTTCATGTGATAGAACTTGTACTGTATTTATCCGGCTCAGTTTGTCGTATTCGTAAAATGTATTATAGTCTTCTTGGTACAAACTTAAAATTTAGGAACGTTTTGCTTAGAATTGTAATATGAAGTTTGGAGTTACTAGGGTAAAGTCGTGACTACACCGTATCTTCTGATAACACTCGTAGTCACAGACAGACTGGCGTAAAGGAAGGGACATATCTCATGGTTATTTGACACATTTATATGCCAGTATTTTGTTAAAATTCTTGAGGAAAAAAACGTGATCGTTACACTACGACTGAATCTTCAAAAGCAATTAATGCTTGTATTTTTAGCTTTGTTAAGAAATCTTGTTTCTCATTATCGTTCTTTGTAGCGTACATAAAATCACAAAAGTAATGCTTCCTGATAACTCGGCGGTAGACCCGAGAGCTTACAACGCAAAAATTCGGGGTTCGATCCCTGCGGGGGGGGGGGTAGTGTACTGCTTTGCGGGTGATTTTACTTGTATTATCAGTTACATTTATCGATCATTTTCATAGAGCAGTTATTAGCCCTTAAAATCATCAAAAGCCAAACGCGTGAATGCATGTAAGTGCGTATGTTATATATATATATAATGATGAACATAAATCAACGTCTCTTCACGATACATAAAAACTTCCACTGCGTTATTGACGGTTACAACATGTCAGATTTCGTACTTCTGGCTTAAGTAGTATTTTCAACAACTAACGCTAAGAGCACTTAAATCATAGAAATGTGTTACACGGCAGACATGGGGGGGGGGGGTTCAATCCCTCTGTTTTATTAACAGGGATTTGTTTTCCTCACATATCAACAGTATACTTTTATTTTTGTACAAAATAATCGTCTTCCCCTGATTCCTTCTAATTCTGAAACCGAATCTACCCCAGTACGAGTGTTTAACCATATATTTTTTATTTTGAAACCGAAGCTACCCCTGTATGTGTGTGCATTTAACCATATACTTTGTATTTTGTATGGTTAAATGCACACGTAAAACGGCAACTTCGGTTTCAAAATACAAAGTATATGGTTAAATGCACACACATACAGGGGTAACTTCGGTTTCAAAATACAAAGTATATGGTTAAACACTCGTACAGGGGTAGATTCGGTTTCAGAATACAAAATATATGATTAAACACTCGTACAGGTGTAACCGGTTTTACTTTGTAAGACCAGTATGGGCGTTACTGATAAATTGTTTTGTGTCAGCGACAGTAAAATTGCTGTTATTCTAGAATCCGCAGTGTTTAACCTTAAATTGTTACGTGTTGTTCAATTTTCCCATACGGTATAATAATGAAGGTTATACAAATAATAGCTAACTACAAACAGAAGAATCAAGCGTCCATTGGATGTCTCTGTTTACGTGCAGGTGCAAATGAAAATCACCTGGACGGTAGAAGAATTAATATATTTAAGGCTATTAATTTTCTACGTTTGGTTGTTTGTTATTAAGCACAAAGCTACACAATGGACTATCTGTACTCTGCCCACCACGGGTATCGAAACTCGGATTCAAGCGTTGTAAGTCCGCAGACATACCGCTGTGCCACTGGGGGGCATATTTCTACGTACTTTATGATTTCTACACACCCAGGTTTTTATATTTGCAGTTCTCCTGAATGTTGATAGTTTCTAGTGCCATTTTAACCAACGAGGATGAGCCCTCACGCACGTGCACCACTAGTCTTGCTAATCTTAACTGTGTTTTCTGAAATAAGAGATTTCTATCTTTACATTTATGTACGCCGAAGTAGAATTCGCATGCTATTTTAACTATTTATCTATCGTCACGTAGGAGTATAATTCACTTGTAACTGTTTTAACTAGGTATATAATGTCACGTAGAGGTAAATTACCTGTAACTCTATTTTAACTAAGTATATTCGATGACGAGGAACCCACTTTGATACCAATAATGGTTGGAGACGGCTTGAATGGGTAATGAAGAAAAACTTTAATACAAGTTTAACATAAC
>NW_013667816.1:80413-85340 GCF_000517525.1 Limulus polyphemus | reverse complement strand
CGTAGGAGTAGAACCCGCCTGTAAATCTGTTATTTTAACTAGGTATATATATTGTCACGTAGGAGTAAATCACCTGTAACTCCGTTGTTTTAACTAACTATCTACCGTCATGTATGGGTAGAATTCATCTGTAACTCTATTTTAACCAAGTATATACTGTCACGTAGGAGTAGAACTCGCCTATGATTCTGTTATTTTAACTAAGTATATATTGTCACGTAGGAGTAAATCACCTGTAACTCCGTTGTTTTAACTAACTATCTACCGTCATGTATGGGTAGAATTCATCTGTAACTCTATTTTAACCAAGTATATACTGTCACGTAGGAGTAGAACTCGCCTATAATTCTGTTATTTTAACTAAGTATATATTGTCACGTAGGGGTAAATCACCTGTAACTCCGTTGATTTAACCAAGTATATACCGTCGCGTATGGGTAGAATTTACATGAACGTTAAGACATGTAAATGTGTAATTTTACTAGAAATTGTCGTTTTATTGACAACAAAATAAAAATGGAATAGACATTTGTTCGTTTTCAGATTAATATCTTGTAAAACAAGTTTCATCTTACAAACGTTGACAGTTTTACAGCGAAACAAGCGCCACTGCCATTAAGTTTTAGGTTCTAGAAGAGATTCTTTCAGTTGCCGAAAAAATCACCCTCTTAGAGGGTTCAGTATCTGTTTACTGCACATCTTTATCGGAAATAAATTAGAAAAAAAAATCATTATAGTAAATTGGATAGTGTCTGCTTATTCCTAATTAAAGTTTTTATGTACTCCATGATTATACGTGCTATCATTTCAATCTTGTAATGTATCGTACAGGCAAGGTGTGAAAAAAACAGCCACAACCTCGAACTTACAACCATCTGAGCAAAGACTGTACGGAGCGAGAAGCCTAACATCGAACACTTCAAAATAATAAACACGAATGGACATTAAGGAAACACTTCTAATTCGACACTTAAACTCAAAGCTGAACAACACCTCTGTTAGAGAGGAAGAGGTCTGGAAATAACACGACCCAGCCCCGATATAGAACGTTGTAACACCACTGCATCTCAAGTTGTGATAAAATATCATGCCTGAGATGGGGAAAGAGTGAAAACTTCGCCGAATAAACAGCATAAATAAAGATATGACGTATTTAACCTGGTCAGTACAATGTAGGACGATAGATACTTGCTCTTTCACATTGTAATGACAAAAGGTGCCGCTGGACGTTCATAACGTTTGAATACGTTATGGATGTGTACAGGATGTTGGTTTCGCTTTTAACTTGCAGTTAGATTTGATGGTTCGTGAAATTAACAAGTATTTGTGGTTCAAAAGGTGACGACATCCCTGTTCTAAATTTTTCTTTCTGTCTCTGCAAATGCATAAGGACAAATACAGCCACATGGCTGAAACCTAGAACATAATGGTATAACCTGAACGCAAGTAAATCTATATTAGGATCTAAGCGACCACTAGTATAAATATCAAATCGATGCTACATGTGGATACGTTACAGTTTGTATTAGATCTAGGCCTAAATCTAATGCTTTAATTTAGTAAATTCATAGAAGTATACACTAGCGAGAAGCCTCGCTTCCGTTGTAGCAGTGATAATACTAAACATCGAACATAATATAGCTTAGATCTCCAACTTTCTGTTATTGGTCAGAATGTTTTAGCAGTGATAATACTATACATCGAGCGTAATATAGCTTAGATCTCCAACTTTCTGTTATTGGTCAGAATGTTTTAGCAGTGATAATACTATACATCGAGCGTAATATAGCTTAGATCTCCAACTTTCTGTTATTGGTCAGAATGTTGTAGTAGGGATAATACTATACATCGATCGTAATATAGCTTAGATCTCCAACTTTCTGTTATTGGTCAGAATGTTTTAACAGTGATAGTACTAAACATCGAGCGTAATATAGCTTAGATCTCCAAGTTTCTGTTATTGGTCAGAATTTCTAAGATTTATATCTAGGCGTTACAAATGTTAGATCACGGTTGTTACATGATTACTAGTGCTAGGTATAAGGTAAGTAGTAATAATAGTAACTATGTGCATTTAGAGGTTGGAAAGATAAAAGCTTAATGTGCTCATTACTTTTACTAATAATCAAGGTATTAGTGTTTCAATCGATATTAGTCCACGTTAATAATTAACTTTATATGCCCAACGCGGATTCGACTTTCACCAGAAAACGGTATGTTTTAACAATTTAGTAAAAACCAGCCTAACGATCTACAAGTTAAGGCACAGTATAAGCAAGATAAGCTCTGCATCTTCAATGTTTTGGGGCTGTGAACTCATAAATTCATGGTATGAAAGTAAAATTTTTTTAGTTAACCCTTGGAGTACACTCCATTTTACGATGACCAGAAGTGACAGTGTGGTTTTATTTTGTGTGAGATAATCGAACAATTAAATTTTTACGTATCCGATATGTTTTTTGTTGTTGTTGTTGTTGTTTTCTTTCGAGGTTGTTTTTGCTCTAGAGATTCTATGTTGTTATCCGACAGTCATGCAGCATACTGTGATAACATAGAACTAACTGCAAAATATGGCACGTTTTACAAATGGAACTTTCATGGTCATGCAGTATAAATGTATCGAAACTAACCAACTGTTAAACTGATGTATCCTGTTGCAGTTTGAATTATTAGATTCTGTGGTGTAACGATCCTGTATAAAACTAGGATCAGAATGGTGGCGTGTTTTACAGCGTGGCTATTTTGACGAAGTCCGATGTGGTGACGATACAAATCCTAGCGAGAGCTTTTGTTTCGCAGTCGGGTTGTATTGGAACTTGTAATATGGTAAGTTGAAAATAGTTAGTACCAATTGTGCCATGTTTCAATGTGACGTAAGTTGGTGAGGCTTAATTGTGATTTTACAAGCTGTTTGTGACCGTCTTCTTCACACTGTTTATGAATATGAAAACGGAAACGAAGTTGTTGGAGTGAGTTCATCCGTGGTATACTTGATAACAGACGAAACCACGTGACGGTCACGTACGTTAATGTCTCCACGTGGCCTGTTTTAGTGGTGGTTAGGTTTTCTTTCTTGGTCTTTCGTGTGCTGTAAGTGCAAATGTGAAGTTTTTTGTTAATAATGATGATACAAGTAATAGTAATCTCTGAATCGCAAAGAACATGAAAACTTCGACTTATAAACGTAGGCTGTATATAATAAGTACTGTTAAAAATATTCACGTTTTGAAATCAAAATCCAACTAGTGACGTCAAGGTAGAATAGTTAATGGTTATATTAGTATGTAATGCGTTTTTTTTTTCTTTTCACATTTACTGGAATTGGCCTTTTTGTGTGTGGACATTAGGTATATGACAATGCAAGTCTTTTACTGGCAAGAAAATGAGAATAAATTGACATGTCCAGGTTATTTGGATTAATTTTGGTTTCTTGAAAACTCAAGTTACAAGTAGAAATTGGTTTGAGGACATTAAAAACAGGAATAAGTGAAACTTTAAAATGCAGTAAAACTCAAATTACACATTATTTTGATTTGGGAGACATAAAAACAGGAATAGATAAAACTTTGAAAGGCTGCAGCAATAGCTGAGTATCAGTCACGATTGAAAAGCACTTGTCTTGTATATCGTACACGTTCTTTTTCTGTATATACAGCTGTAGATTCCGTCGTTTAATCCAATAATGATAACAGTATCTGTAGAAGTATGGGGTGCTACTGAACAAAACCCTCTGGAGTGTAGATGTAGGCTTAGCACTGAGCCGTGTGTAAATCTAAGATCTCTGGTATGGAGAATTGTCTAAGGATAAAGTGTTTTCTTACGTTGATTTCTAGGAAAGTTATAGTTTATGAGATTCGTCAGTTGCGTGTACTCCTTTCTTTGCGTTTAATTACCCGTGACAGGGTACGTGACAGCCCTTTCAGACGCAAAATAATCAATGTGATGAGATCTGGGATCTCAAATAGGAAAACACAGGAATATGGATCAATTTGGCACAAGACCACCCAGAAAGAGAACTGCATAAGTCGTACTCCCTTCGTTGTCAGCGAAAGGCCAATTGTCGTTGTCTAAAGGATCTCCGTCTGGACACGGGGTCATTAGGCTTCCAGTTATACCTTCTGTTCAACCGCCGCATGCCTAAAGCAGCTAGAGAATTAAACGGGTATTCATGTTATACCATACGAATACAACATACCAATTAAGTCGTCTGTGGTTTTCTGTGCGATCGGACTGTTGAAACGGGTGCTGAGAAGTCGTCGCCCTCGTACACTAGATGTTATATGGAAAGCCCATAGGGTGGAGTAGTATACTTTTGACATTACAGCCTTACGACTGAGACTTTGCAATAAATGTACACTGCAGGGCTATTATTAAGGGGACACGGTCGTCAGAAAGAGCGAGACCGGACTTGGTGACTTGGACTATAACGACGTGGTGAGGCTTCAAAATCATTGGAATGTAACATATTCACTCTTCTTTGTGTGTGAATGCATCGATGATATTTTCTCAAAGGTTAATGGGTAATATGATATTTTTGAAACTTGAGCACACCTTTAGGGTTTGTGCGTGATTTCTGACACAAAGGAAGAATACTGGATAAAAAAAAAGTAATAAAAATAATGAAATCTGGAGGAGTTAAAAGATCCGTGTGCTGATTACACAGGCCTGCGATGATTTTATTTTCTTGAAATATTTACATGTTCTATAGTAATTCCTGTACGCTGAACCCGAAAATGATATCCATTTTTTCTTCATCACGTACAGATTTTGCACAAAATGTCATATAATACATAAAAGTTTTGAGACTAAAAGACGCAGATTTCACACAAAAAGTCAGGATGGATGAGGATGCATATTCGTTTGACATCAATGTTTTTCCCTTTTCTTCAATTCGTTTGTATTTTTATTAACAAACATAATAATAAAA
>NW_013667816.1:71008-80403 GCF_000517525.1 Limulus polyphemus | reverse complement strand
AAAAAATGTTCATTGTGGTAAACGAAATAATAATTTGATCTAAGTAAGAGTTTTTTTTTCCGATTTGTAAAAATCCTTACATGATAGAAAAAAAATGAATTATTATTTTCGAAATCTGCTTAACTGAATTATGGCAAATCCGTTATCCAAACCAACACAACGTTTATTAAGTTTAAATTCGCAGGCCTGTGTTATTGTTTTAGATTTCAGATGTTACAGATTCTGTAGTAAACTAACCTGAGGTAAAGATACCAGGAATTGGGCAATATTTATTTTATTAAGACGAATTAGAAAAGAGTGGAAGAACAGTGACCAGTAGTCTCTTGAACTCTACAAACCAGGCATCTAGCCTGTTAAGTGTACATTGTAGTAACATCCACAACAACGAGTGTGAACATTCATGAATTGTGTGGATCTATCATGGAAAATAAATTGATCGCTGCGATCAATCTGGGTGCACAGAGAAAACTACACTCACAATATTTCTCCCCCGTACATTATTAAGGTGTTATTCTTTACGACCCCCGTACATTAAGGTGTTATTCTTTACGACCCCCCGTACATTAAGGTGTTATTCTTTACGACCCCCCGTACATTAAGGTGTTATTCTTTACGACCCCCCGTACATTAAGGTGTTATTCTTTACGAAGATCTAGCTGAGACAGTTAGAGCTGATATAATTTGGAATTTCTGTTTTCCAGCTGTTCGTGGTAAATAATTTTGATATTTAGTCTTAAATGCTAATGAACAGTTTACTAAATGTACAAACAAACTAGGAATATTTAATTTTTGAGTTACGTTTTAGACTTTTCGCCCAAAGCTACTACCGGGCTATCTACTCCTCTCTGTCCCTAATTTTTGAACTGATAGACTAGACAGAGAGAGAAGTATCCACCGTCAACTGTTGGGCTGTTTTTTTTGTGTTTTTTTTATTGAATAATGGAATATAATTGTCTCTTATAGCGTACCCTCGAACTCGTTTTTTTTTTTTGCGACAACGGGACGCGAAACAAGAACCCTCAGATTCTCAGTTTGGACAAGTTGAATGCTAAGACATGTTCGGCCTCTTGAATTATGAAGAATAAATTTTGTGTAAAGAATGTTGTGCAAAGTCATTAAAACGTCTTACAAAGGAATTTTTTTTGTAAAACTTAGGCCTTAGCATTATTTTTAACCAGCTAATTAATGACCCGTTCTTTGTTGTAAAATTATTTATATTTCAGGTTTTTGAAAGTGAAATCAATTGTTGAAAAATTTTTTTTATTGTTTTCAATTAATAAAATTTCATTATATTGTTGTATATATGTGTGTATGTGTGACAATACGTGCTAATGTAATAGTGTAAGAAATGTATGCGTGACTGGAAAGACAAAAGAAGTATCCGTGAAACAATACGTAGAATAAATCAGTGAAGAATCACTAGAAGAAATGCCATTATGTAGACCAGGTTCAGAAATAGTGGTTAGTTGTGAGTGGAAGGGTCCGAGATTCAAGACGTAATGGTGCTGAACACGTTCCGAACTTTCACTCATGGGCGTATTATAGAAATGTGTTATTGTCTGGCTTCCTCCCCTCCGGTCAGTAGCTCAAAATACAGGACAGCTTTACCCGAATCCTAGGTGTCTCTGACCTAACCGTCCAGGCCACGTACGCTCAAGGTGCTGTTCAGGTTGAAAATTGTAAGTTATTTTTACAAATGTATTCTTGTTGTAAGAACTTGTTGTAAAGCTGGGTTTGTGACCACTGCACTGTTCTTTAGAAACACGAGAACAGCGGGGGAGATAAGATCACGAAATTTTATATGCTTTCTATTTCCTTACCTTCCCGTGACAATAGCTTATTTTTATCTTCTCATTTACATGAGCTAGCTTAGTTCAATTTGTTTAGGCTTAGCTGTCAAGTAACTGACACACACATATTTCTTAACGCTCTTTAAGATTATTGGTTAATTTGATACATATATTTTTGGTGTTGCATTGCTTACTTATTTTGTATTTTGTATGACTCTTATAATGTTTATTGACCCCGGATAGCTCAGTGGTAAGTCACACGGCTTATAAGGCTAAAAATCGAGTTACGATACTCGCGGTAGGCAGAGCACAGACAGCCTATTGTGTTGCTTTGTGCTTAACAACAAATAAACATTATATTTGTTTTGTGGGGAAACACTTTTTGTTTTTAAATTGATTATTCACGAGATAAAAAAAACAAAAAAAAAACAATAACAACAATAGTTCATATGTAAAGTAAGCACTAACCGAGTATAATTAATCTGGCTTTGAATTGGTAATGAGAACTTGAAATGGTGACGGACTCTGCTTTCACCAGAAAAACGTGATATGCTGAAACACATTCACTTGTTGAAAAATAGCCCACTCAACTAGCTGAGGTCAGTGAACTCGAGCCTATCACCAATTTGTGTGTTTAGAAAAGCTAAATTAACTTATCAGATGTGTAATGGCTGATGTTTGATTTTTATTCTTAGCAAAGGTGTATTCTTTTATGCCGAGCGTGATTTTTTATTATTATATTTTTAAAGAATACACATATGATCCACCATTTTGAGTACTTATTTACCTGTTAGCAGATAATTCTAGTGTGTGAAATATCAGTGCTCTCTAAGGATATCATTAAGTAGACCAGGGTCAGCTTCAGAAAAAGTGGGAGATTGTTCGGAATGAAGCCTTTCTTTGAAAGTTCCTGCTTTCTCCTCTTTGTCGAGTGATAGTAATTTTGTTTGAGACATAATAAACATGATAATGCACACTTTGATCCTTAGAGCTATGTCATTAATTATGAGTTAAATATAGCTTAATCTCCTACACATTTTCTAACAGTGAAGTGTTAACTTCACATTAAATAACTTCATACAGTAGTAGAGAGGCAGGAAAGTAATAAAACATGTTCTATTATAAATTAAAGCTAAGTAACACTTCATGTGCGATAACTGTAATATTTGTGTTGCTTACAAATCATCAACATCCATACCACTGCTAAACGTGTAGACGTGGCATTACCCGAGTAAACAATCACGGGGAGTCCTGCAGAGGTGTTATACCCACTGTGTATAGAGGGGGCGTGTCAACTGTTACTGAAAATGTCATTATTCACTAATGATTAGAAACTCCATTCTTCCGATGCAGTGAAATGATATTCACTTTGGGATTCAAAACACAGCATTTGATACTAAGACGAAATCTTAAACTTTCTAGTAGTCTCTCATTTCAAACTTTATGAACTGGTTAAATCAATTAATAAAATTCCCTTATAGAAAACTGTTAACAAGTAATTATAATAATACTCTTGAAAACTCAGTGAACATACAACGGCAAAGTTAATTGTAGTAAGTTCTGAGTTATAATGTGTGTTCTACGCCTTGTAGAGATTACTTGCATTTGTGATATTCTCAGGTAAATGTGAAACCGAAAGGTAATTATCAAGTCTGCAAAAACATGAGGTTTGCATAGTTTGTTTGCAAGAAAATAAGTCGAACTCGATCAAAAGAATAGATTGGTACAGTTGTTTCACTTTGAAGCAAAAAACCCTATTACTAATATAGATATAAAAAAAGGAACGTGATGTTTGTAAGTCTTCTTAAAGTGAACACTTTCTCAATATTCACACCAATCCAAGACTTAAGCTATTTAGACCACTACTGGACAGTCACTGAGGCTATTATGCTTTAAGCGAATTCTGGCCAAAAAAATCACTTAGAAGTGTAATCAATGCTAAGTCCATCAAAACCCTGAGTGTCGCATCGCATGTGCCAGGAGACCAGAGTTTTCATCATCTCTAGTCTACTACTCTAGATACTGAGAAAAAAGTAATTAAAAATTCCTGTAAAGATAAACACGTGGACAGACAAATGTGAACATGAATATCTTTCTACGAGCAGAGTATGGCTTGGGGAAAATTATGAAAGGATAACGACTATTCTATTACATTTTTGAAATATTTGGTTCTTGAAGCTAGGAATGTGTATTCCTTGGCTATTGTCATAATTACGAGTGTACTTTGATAAACTATTTCTACCAAACTATATTTATAACTGATGTTTTATATCTAGACAGAAGCATTAGTAAATTGTCCACATGAAAAACAAACAAACAACGTTTTGTATCATTTTATTGTGGTGAAAAAGCGTGCTTAGTGTGAAATCCCTACCTTGCGGGTTTCTTTGTTGGTTTAAAAAATCGTGCTTAGTGTGAAATCTTTACCTAGCGGGCTTCTTTGTTGAGTAAAAAAAAGCGTGCTTAGTGTGAAATCTTTACCTAGCAGGTTTCTTTGTTGAGTAAAAAAAGCGCGCTTATTGTGAAATCTTTACCTAGCGGGCTTCTTTGCTGAGTAAAAAAAAGCGTGCTTAGTGTGAAATCCTTACCTACCGGGTTTCTTTGTTGAGTAAAAAAAGCGTGCTTAGTGTGAAATCTTTACCTAGCGGGTTTCTTTGTTGAGTAAAAAAAAGCGTGCTTAGTGTGAAATCCTTACCTTACGGATTTCTTGGCCGAGTCGCCCCCAGTGGCACAGCGGTATGTTTGCGGTCTTACAACGCTAGAAACCGGGTTTCGATATTCGTTATGGGCAGAGCAAAGATAGCACATTGTGTAGCTTTGTACATAAATTAAAACAAACAAATTTAGCTGAGTAAAAAAAAAAAATCATGTTCAGAGCGGAATCAGAAAACTGAGACAAGTAAAATGTATAAAATATCTAGTTGGTTTAAATATAGAACTTGTAGGACAGATAAGGTAATACCTCCTTTGAAGTTAATCGTAACACACAGATATCAGAATAAAGTAAAAGAAGTTAAGAAATTTTATTAAGCCATTGAATTAATTTAGCTGTGCTGAAGATATTGACATTATTAATTTTTCAGTTACTATATCTTGACAAAACTATATTCATGCAAGATTATACTGATTGAATTTAGCTCTTCTAAAAATGAACTTTGACATTTTGTATAACGCAGTAACCAGACACATTCTGTGTGCTCCTTACGTCACAACTTGTAGAATATTCGGAAACGTGACACGAGATAAGTTTCCAGTTCACGGGTTATTTTATTTTGAGCTTTTAAAACTGGTGCGTAAGAAGCTTTCAGTTTATATCCAAAACTGTAGTAAGCATTGAAGATGCTTTAAGTTAGTGAACATGATGTTGTTAATAATAAGGTGAATTGTTGCTTTTTACAAATAAATACATTTTTGTAATATCAATTGAAATTTAATCACATTATTTATTGGTTTTAAAATATTTGTACCGAAATAATGCTTAGCTTTTTGACTTGCAGGGAAAAGAAAATCCACTCAAAACGGCCCATTTGTAATTCTTTTTATTATTATTATTTTATTTCCAGCCTAGGACAAAGATGGCTTGGTATATTGCACCTAACCCTTTTGTAGAATACTAAATAAGGTACTGTGAAGGTCGTAGTGGCATTGAAAAGCCAATTTGTTTCTTCTATATTTAATATAAGCTAAAAAAAAACCTTATAATTCTAGGGTAAACGATGTTATCATTGCCCCTTGAAGGTAGCTTTTTCACAAATATCTGGTGTTCCTTTAAAAAACTTAAGTACAAGGTGAAACAAGAATTACCGGACAAT
Source organism: Limulus polyphemus (assembly GCF_000517525.1). Taxonomy (NCBI): domain Eukaryota; kingdom Metazoa; phylum Arthropoda; class Merostomata; order Xiphosura; family Limulidae; genus Limulus; species Limulus polyphemus. Next base: position 74,801 of record NW_013667816.1, on the reverse strand, counting down.
AATAGTTGAACATTAGATGACCATAACATGTAGATACTCAATGCTTTGTACACTATACAATCAGCGTTTTTAGGGAACCAACCCCTATATTATGTATGAACTAAAGGAGTAAAAGAATTTATACACATAACATTAAATTTTATTACACACATTCGTAGAATAATTACTATAAAAGACACAAAGGTTTATTTAAAGCGATGTCTTAGATGTATATGTCTTATTTGAAAAGGCTGTTTTTCTACTGGTAAAATTTTACACGCGCTTAGTGGGGATTGTGTTTTAGTCTAGACATATATTTGCCCATTGCTATGCATTATATATAGATAACTTAGTTACACATAAACTATAAATGCTCACTATATTCTCCAACAAATCTCCAAGACAATCTCCAACTGCACCTTAACATTTTACTTCTTGAACTAATGCGATCAAATAGTTAATAGCTACAGTAAATCATCATGAACCGTATCAGCTAGCTACTAGCTATGTTTATTATCATTACAACTTATAAAGTTAGTTATTATATCAAGTAATCCTTTGAGCATAAAAAAGCCAGCAAACAAGATACATAAAAAATTAAAATTAAAAAACCTGCAAATAGGGATCGTAAAAAAAAAAGTAAGGAAACAAGGCTGGAGATAGCTTATACATTACTTACCCAAACTATAAATTCCTAAGTGTAATTCTAGGTAACAGTATAAAGCCAGAATAGGGATTTGTAGTTTAAGTAAATAATGTCTACAGTATCTCCAGCCTTGTTTACATACTTTTTTTTTACGATCCTTATTTGCAGGTTTTTAAATCCCCATTTTTAAAAATTTATCTTGTATATTAGACCGCCGAGAAGGAAATGAACTGTGGTCGCTGTTTTAATTTAGTAAGTGGTCTATTGGCCTTGTGAGTTGAGTTTGTTTGCATGTTGAGTTAGTGGTAAGTTTACAGACTAACAACTCTAAGATGTGGGGTTCGATTCCTTGCTGTGGCCTAAATGCAGATAACCACTGTGTAGCTGTGCGCTAGAAACAACAAAAAATCGTTTCAGTGTTGGGTTATTACATTCTCATGTCAGTTTATTAAAATTATGCGTGTGTGTGTGCGCGCGTGCATGTTTTTGATTCAGGAATTGTTTTATGTTGTAAATTTAAAAAAAACCTAAAAATTGAAGTTTCAGGTGATTAGTCATGATGAATTTTATCATCAGAATTACACCATTATGTAAAATCCGAGTAGTAACGTATACATGTTTATTTTACTCAAGGCGTTTGTAATAAAGTGTAACTGTGTTTAACTTATGAAGAGTAAAAAAAAAAAAGAAATTATCTCTTTGACTTCCTCATCGATGAGCTGCATAGAATTAAATATAGTTATAGTAATGATATACTAGTATTTATGTACTCTATTGTATATAGGGCTAGGAGTTATCGTGCTGGGCTGCGGATCGAAATGCTTACGGTTCGTGTAACACTATACGGAACACGCTCCGTATTCTCAGTTGTGGAAGCGTTACGATTGTATAACATTCAATTTCACTATTTTGTGAAGAGTAACTGCACACTGGGCGGCGTGTGCGAATAACTGGTTGCTCTCTCTCTCTCTGATCAACAGTTCTAGATTGGAAATGGATATGCCTGAACCATAGGGGTCTTTGACTTGCTGTTTAATCTGTAAGTCGCATAAGATATCATTCGGGTGGAAATGTCAGTATTGGTACCTTCACTGTAGAATCAGTCTTTCTGTCAGTATTGATAAAATTACTGGTTTTCTAGTGTGTCGTTCCCATTGGTAACAGAATACCCATCCCGGATAAAAGGAATAGAACCAATTTCCGCAGAGTACAAGACGTATGGCTAAACTTGGAAAAATATTCAGGCATTGAAAAAAAGGTAACGTAAAACTATAGCTTTGTGCTTTATAACAAAGAAAGTTCCAGAAAAATTATGAATACATGTTAGTTTGTTTGAAGTTAAGCACAAAGCTATACAATGGGCTTTCTGAGCACTGCCCACCACGGGTATCGAAACCCGGTTTCTAGCGTTGCGAGTCCACTGGGTGGCATTAATATTTTTTTTTTTTACCTTTTGCATGTATGTGTTGAACACGTGATAGTGTTAAACAGAGGATTAAAAGGTTGATAAAATAATTAAACTTGTATACTTTAAACATTGCCTTGAATACACACGTTTTTCTACAGTCATTGTAGCATATGTTACACGTTATTGCTCTTTGTACGTTCATTTATTGCTATTATGCGTTTTCTGAGCTCATTTTTTTAGTTACTTTTTGTCTAGTAACTAAAAACAAAGAAGAAACCAATTTATCAGAGTTTTTAAACCCGACTAGAAATTCAAATTTGTTTATTGATATTAGTACGCGTGATTTGCGTCTTTGAAAGTTCTTTGACAATAGTTTTTTATGCACCGCCGAAACTGACAAGAGTAGAGATAGTTTGTACTACTAAAAACGTCTCCGATAAAGAAGTGATAAAAGTGTCAGTCAATCACTACCAAAAGGAGGGTCGAAAAAAGGATTAAAGATAACTGCAACCGTTAAAACCAGATCATGTAAAGATTGGATGTATGATTTTAAACTTACCTTGATTTCGTTGAAGAGTGGTTCTTCATGTGATGGACCCGGCGTGGCCTAATAGTTTGCCTGTCCTGAATGTTAATTCGAGGATTCGCAGTTTAATGTTAAGGTCCGCTGCCGCAAAATTAAAATGCTTTCCGCACTCTGGGGTCGTGGGTGTGTGTGATAGAAGAAAATCGGTCAAATCCTACCATTCGGTTAGACAGAAACATTCCAAGGGTTGGAAATGGACGCTGTTGACTGTCTTCGTTCTAGTCCTGTCAGTTAAATTCAGAGAAGTTTATGCGCAGATAGCTTTTTTGTTGTTGTTGTAACTTTGTGAAAGTATTTTGAGCAAAATTTTCATGTGATCGTAATTGTCTGATTTAATGTCAATTTCAAGAAATTTTGTAACATTTGTCAGGTTTGAATTATAATAGTTTACTAATTTGTGGTACTTAAATTCATTTCCACATGATTAGAATTAAAACTAATGTTTCGCTTTTTTTAATGTTTTGGCTCTAAAAAATTAACATAGGAAAGGTTTGGTTTCTCACACGATCAAGAACATGAAGTTTTGGTTTACTGAATTAAATAGGTTTTGATTTATACAAATTGACACGTGAAAACAAGGGACTTTAGCTATTTATAAAGTCCCTCGTTTATTGACATCAGCCTTGATGTTTATGTGAACAATGTTATTTTATAAAGCTCTTCATTTATTGACATCAGCCTTGATGTTGTTCGTGTGGACAGGTGTTACTTTATAAAGATCTTCATTTATTAACATCAGACTGGACGTTGTTTGTGTGGACAGATTTTACTACTTTATAAAGCTCTTCATTTATTGACATCAGACTGGATGTTGTTTGTGTGGACAGATTTAGCGCAGATCAGTAAATCACTACAAGTTCTTATTCTGAAAACAAAATCGTAGAAATAAAACATAAATATGAATGGCATGAAATTCTAATCAGTTTCAGCAAACAGAACTTTCAAATCATTAGTACGTTCACTACGATGCTTATCAGGTATTTTTGTTCAATCAGTATTTCTGAAAAGAAACGGCTATAAACGACCTCCTAGCAAGCAGTACTTTCTGACCGTTAGTATTCACTGTACTTCTAATCTGTTATCTATATACTACTAAAACTCTGAGATTGTTTGTGTGTTTGCCTGTCTGTAATTAAATACAGCAAAAACGGCGCACAATTGCGCCGTATTTGTA
>NW_013667816.1:44049-70008 GCF_000517525.1 Limulus polyphemus | reverse complement strand
AAAAAAATACAGTGAAAGCAATGAAGATTTTGTAGGTTTTGAACCAAACTAAATAACAGTAAACCTTTTTTGATTTACGGTATTTTCTTATTCTGATGTTTTGAGGTATTTTGTGTTTAAAACAATATATACTATTTTTTAAAGTATCAATTTGAATTTTTTTTCAATAAAAATCTTTCAAATGCGACTGTAGCTTTTTTCCCCCAATACTTTGTCTTCAAAATAAGGGTGCGTCTTATATTCCGAAAAATACGGTATTTAAATGTTCTACAATAATATACGTATTTTTATTGTTTTGGTGGTTTTGTCTTTCAGTCTTGGTTCCACCCGGAGTCATACCGTTTTCAGAAGCATGTGCCACAAGTGAGTCTTCTGTAAGGTTTTCACAATATATCTTCTTAGACATGCGTCAAAAGAGTGTTAATAGGAGGATCACATTACAGTTTTTTTTTTTTAGACACTTATCCCGAAATAGATGTAGGATATGAACTCCAAATTACAGTATGTAAAATTGTATTACAGCGTCGTTCACAAGCCCTGGAACAACTATATTATTCAAAAAATATTTTACGTAGAGAACTGGATTGTAAAATAGATAGATTTTATTTTAATTTTTTTAATGTTTATTCAAAGCAAAAATATGTTCAAATTAGTTTCTACACATTTCTCGCTAAGCCTAGGATATAAAAACATGCACAAGAAGGGTATACACAGTTTACTTTTAGCTGCAGCGTACAGTTCTAATGTCTCACCTTTCAGGTGTTGAACTTCATTATTTCGGGAGTATGTGTTTAAACCTGAGTATAATTAGGGTATCCTGGGTTCTTGCCTCGCCTTGTTTCACTATATTGTAATGACAGTCGATGTCATAAATGTTTTTGCCATTTTTATCATCTTAACTCCCACTGTGTCTGAGCATTTATAAAAAGTGATTAATATTGTAAGCTTTCGAAAGCGAAAGTTCTTATCAAATAAATGAAACGAAAACACATCTAAGTCTGGAGGTATAATCTACAGTTACCCAGGGGATGAATGCATGCGTTTCCAGTGTTGATAAGTGTTCATTTCATGAAGTGGCGCCACGTGTATGTGTGTGTGATGCTTTTAACTTAGCAGTCTGGATGATATAAGCAGTTAATTTCACGAAAGAGACACGTCTTAGCCTCGTGCATATCTCTCGTCATTTGTTTAAGTAGATCTTTGGTGTAAGGTTTCTTCTCTGGTTTAGCTTTATAAAATGCTTGAAGTTTTCTGTTAAAAAAGGGCGGAAACCCGTGAAATCATTTGACGAAATTGACGATTTTCATTATAACTTGAGTAATGGCGCCCACGGTTGAGCAGAGCAGTTTCAGGTACCAAAAGTAAGAATCTCGAGTTATATTGAATAGGTCGGGCTTTTTTAATCTGTACCCTAACGATTTGCGTATAACACCGTGTACGAAAAACAATTAAATTCAATGTCAACTTTTCGACAATATTTAATGAAACTCCTTACGTGGATTATTCACTCAATTTTATTCTTTTGAGTATCGCTGATATTGCAATTTAACACCCACACGATTTTCCTATTTACCCGCATTTAAAGCAAATAAATAAGTATCGTATTTTTGAGTTTTTTGTTTGTTTTTTATTACTCACCACACTGAACGTATGCATATTTAGGAATTTTAGTAAATAGTGCCATTTTAATTTAATTTTCGTACTATTTCAACAAAACTCTATTTACATATACGTAAGCATGTTTGACGTCGCTGAGCTTTTATTTCCAGCATTCCCAAAAAGTTGGAGTTTGTTTGACATTGGCGATCTTTTTAAAAGATCGACAGCGAGCTTCCGATATACGTGTGACAACTGGCTGTCATGTTTCACAAATGTTTGACATTTATATTGAGACGTAACAGTTTTTGTAGTTTTGAGTGCTTAAGAAAATCCTGTATGGTACATGTCTAGGAAACGGTGTTACCCAGACAAAACTGTTGTGTATGGTGTCCATGTCATAGACACGTATTGATTGGAACCTCGCCATTCATTGAATAAGGGGTAAGGCGTTTAGCGGTTAGCGATTTCTCTGTTCAGTCTGACATAGTGCTTAAAATCAGGTTGGATTTCAGGCTACTTTCAAAGAACAATGGAAGGTAAATCACCGGTGAAACATCAATCTTCATATTCAGTACAACTGAAACTCAGTGGAAGTCCTTGGGTTTAGCAGACAGACAGTTAATATTTTGTGTGTTCCCCTTTTGCTTTAATAATTTCAGACATTGTTTCAACATATTTAATCAAAGTGTCCTTTGGGATTTTACTCCAAATGTCTCTAATACACTCCCATAAAGTTTCTTTGGAATTAACTTTTGATTTGTGAAGTTTTTGATCTTCAAATCCCAAGATCTGCCCAATTGGGTTGAGATCGGGGCTCTGTGGGTGCCATTGTATCATTTGAGTGACTCCAGCAACTTCTTTCTTAGCTAAGTAATTTCTGCATAGATTGAATGAGTGTTTAGGGTCATTATATTCTTGGTAGTAGAATCCTTTACCAACAATGCGCAAACCACTGGGTATATCATGACGGATCAGTATCTGATGGTACTTGCGCTGGTCCAATATTCCATCTATTTTTGCAAATATCTCCTGTCGCCTCAGCAGAAAAACACCCTCAAACCATCACACTGCCTCCCCCATGCTTCATGGTAGGTGATATGCATTGAGGTAATTATCTTTCACCTTTCTTCCGCCAGACGTACAACCTACGCTTTGAACCAAATATCTCAAACTTGGACTCATCCGTCCATAACACCCTTTTCCAACCATCAGCAGTCCGTTTTTTGTACTTTTAACAAATTTCAGTCTTGACAATATTTGGAGATCGAAATAAAGGTTTTTTTAACTGCTACACGACCAAATATTCCATTCTCGTCGAGTTTTCTTGATAACTGTAGATCTACGTAGATACTTTTCTGTCATTTGGTACGTGGTTGTTTATCTCATGCTTGAGATCAGTGGCAGTCTTCCTTCTTTCCCTAAGGCTGCATAAACGAAGACACTTAACATCAATATCATTGCGTTTAGGTGTTCTGCCTCTTCCTTTCCTATTTTCAAATATACCTGTCTCGGTCTCACGATCTAGGGTTTACTGATAGTGTTTGGGGAACATTTCAAGTCTGCAGCAATTTGTCGGAGAGTCCAACCAACATCAGGTAAAGCTTTTAGGCGAACTCTCCGCTCTACTGACAATCTTCTACCCTTTTTGGGCCGTGGCATGACAACAAAACTTAACAAATAGTGTTAAACATTGTTTTTATCAAGGTTTATATGTAGAGTGTTATTAAATTGATTTCTTCTAGCACATACCGGTACCATATGCTAGCCCCTTTCTGTATAGTTAAGACACTGCATGGAATACCATGAAAGTTATTTCAGACCCTAAATTTGATCAGTATGTTCACTCAAGCAGAACCCTTACTTGGTACAATTGTCAACAGGGATCAGTGAAGCATAACCATAGTGTTGAACTTTACATTCTGTAATGGCATGGAAGAATTAGCCCCATAAAATGGAAAGAATGACAAAATATTTTATCTTCCTAATAATTTTGCACAGTACTGTAGTTATAATGGACTTACAAGTAAAATTATATTATTAAAGTAAAATTACAAACTGAAGTCAATATTTAAAACAGGCAACCAAAAAATCGTACTATTGAGATAACCTAGGGATAAATTTGGATGTGTAGACATTCATATTTGGTAGTTTCCACGAGCTCTTTTGTTTTGGCAGCAAAATATTTATTTAAATTAATGTATAATAAGAGTTAACTGAGTGTGTTTAAAGATTTGGGTTTGTAGCATCAGCTGAAAATTACTTCATCTTCTCAGTTAGGGCTAGTGATTTAATACTGACATCATTATTATTGTGATTATTAACATCAGGATATTATCAGAAACTTCAGTTACTTATGACGTTAACCTGTACTGTGAAGATGTCACTTTGTACAACAATTTCCATTTTACTGGGCTCATACTTCGGTCGTTTGGTGTGTAGATAAATCTGCAAAGCAAGACTTGAAATAGTAGAGCAGAACTAAATAAAATGTATGTCTTCTCAGTGTAGTCTCCAAATTGAAATTACAGAACAAATAACTTAACAGCATATACAACTTTTTTTTTGGGGGGGGGGGGATCCAAACCGCACAAAATTTTTAACAGCTGTTTCCCACACTTTTCTCACTGAGACACACCTTGAACTACTAAAAGCATATACGCAAACCACCAATTGCAATGCTCATTGTAGGGTGGGGTGAGAACACCAACACACAAAATCAAACAAACAGTTATGAATTAATTGGCTTGCGATTCAACTTTCACTTCTCATTCCAACGGATGTCATTGTAATTGTTTATTATTATGTTTTAAACGGCTATAGAAAAATGAAACTTTTTGCGAAACACTGGCTTAGTGAATGAAACAACTCGTTAAATTCATTAAAATATTTTATATTTTTTCTGTGTGTACGTATGGTTTGTGTTAACGACTTGTGCATGATGAAAGCATCAATGTTTTGTTGTATATCATCCACCTTGTTCGGGACCATTTTCACTGAAGTTTGATGATTAGTTTCAACGTATAATACCACGTAATTTCCAGAAAAACATATTCGCACTTGCATGTAAAGTTAATAAAATTAAAGCTAAGTTGAACTTACATGCAGTACAGCGAACAGTAGGTGAGAATTTCATTATATTTTGTTGTTGTTTTTTCACATATTTAGTTTGTGTATTGTTTTTTATTTTATTTTGAGCTGCAGGTTAAGTTTTAACGGATTTAAGTCGTTATAGCAGCTGTAAAATGTGCAGAAAGGGGACGTTGGTGTATGTGTAAAGAGATTTATTAATGTTGATTATATATTGGAAATATTTTAATAAGGTATTAGATTTTATCTGACAAATCAAACCAAACTGTGACAGTCGCTTCGACTATCAAAGTAAGTGACTAAGAGATTGAAAGAGGAAAACAACAAGAACCGAAATGGAACGGATCGGTTTTTGAAATTCATTATTCGTATGTTTGAGAGGTTTAATAATAATCATTTATTTCTGTGTCTGACTGGGCGTTTTTCAGGCATTAAATAATAACTTACTGAACATTATCGTTTACGTGTTATTTTATTAGTTGTTAATTAATGTGATTACTTAGGTAATTTTCAGTAACCGCTAACGCATAAAGTTGCTATGTTTTCAGAAAGAAAAATTCTTCAATAATTATTGAGAAATTTTATTCGAAAATTGATTAATTATTCAGAAATTAGAGAGATTGTAAGGAGTTAATGTAACGAACATTTTCAAGAAACTGAGAACTCGAGAAATTTACATCCTGCCGCAACTAACCGCTTTGCGCAGTTCATTTGATAACAGTAACATTCGCGCATCTTTGGAATGCGGTATATTATGTATTGTGACGTGTGGTGCAGACGTGTTGAATGCGACAATACAATCACTGCATTTCCCGCTTTTAACGTATTTTGAAAACGCGGCAGACGAGGCGTTTGTTTCAGTAGAGCAGAAGGAGGAACGTTTATCATGTGATTGGCCAGAAAGAAATAATTTCATCGTGTGATTGGTTAGTTTCATCATGACGCTCTTCAAAGACTAGCAGCTACCTCAGACGAAAAGTCCACTGACACTTTCAGTAGAGCGTACAAGTTCACGTTTCGCCAGGTAGAGAGGCGTGTTTGCGCACTCTTTCCATTAGAAACTAAGTAAAGATCTTTCGGCGAGACAAAACAATCTGTCTGTCTGGCGAAAATGTCTCGTCTGTTCGGACATTACTCTTACCATGTAGTCTAAGGGCTTTGAATCAAGGATATTTCTCCAAAGTGATAAGGCACGCCACATACATACATACATACATATCTAGTTGAATATCTTTCAAGCTGTAACTTTTAGGACATATTAACAAAATAAAATAACATCTTTGCGTGTTTGTATAATTGGATCTATTTTTTCTTTTGAGAAACAACTTTTCCAGTAACTCTAAGATAGTCAGTCTGAACAGTAAATACTTTCACTGATGTTTACTTCAAATATAAAAGTAGTATGTTGTTCAATAGCATTTTATTTGTGGCTCTTATAAACAACAAGACAGGCATAATCACAATTGAAGAAAAACATTTTACTTAGGTCTGTTACTTCTGTTTTTTTCAAAGCCTGATAACTACCTTTAGTTCCTCGTAAGTAGGTACCACAGTTTTTTAGAATATTCCCTGATTAATAAGTAAAAACTTTGAATAACCTGTTTTGAAATAAGTGAGGTAAAATACAGCTTCTTGTTCAACATATAATCAGTCTAGATTTAAAGTAAATTTCTTTTTTGGTTTTTCTGTGTAATTTCATCACTAGTTGGAAACATGGAATTTGTTTAGATTTTTCATACAGAAGAAACTTTTCGTGTAAGATTATTGTTATTCATTGTGTGTAACATGATTGAATGATAAGGTTGTATGGAAAAGATTTAACTTTTTTATTTGTTTTATGGCCTTCAAGGAACAGTTGGATTGAATACATGTTTGGTTTGTGCGTATGTATGCATTGCATTGCATTCACACACACACACACGTTTATGTTTGTATTTAACTATAATGTCTTGTATGAATCATGTATACACAGTTAAATTTTACTACAGTTTTTAAAAATATTTTCCAAGAAATTATTCAACCAGATAATTACAGAAAACAAGGAATCCACTTTTTAGGAGAACGGTATAGTGGGTTTTAGTAAAAAAAAAAAAAAGAGAAGAAAAGATTAAAAGTTCAGGTATAAAACTGTGTGTAAAATATGATGTCAAATAACCTGTTTTAATATTCATAAAATGTTTAGAAGAGCTCATTAGAAAAGATTGTTTTGCTGTTTAATGTCTTGAGTTATATTTTTACTAATTTTAGTGAACCTTAACAAAATTATACTATTATCTATGATTAGGTTTGACCATGATATGTTTCTAAAAGTTGCACTGTAGAAATCCATTGTTGAACAAGCTGCAACCTAGTGGTTCTCAAGTTGGACTATGGATCCGAGGGTTTGTGATTTGTGTCCCATTGCTGTTAAAAAATAATTTTCTGCACTTTGGGGCCATTGACCAGAGTATCTCAATGAGTTGGTGGTGGGTGCTGTTGATTAGCTGTCTTCCTCCTAACCTTATCAGTTCAAAATTAGGGATGGCTTGTACAGATAGCACTTGTGTGTAAATATCTGAGATAAAAACAAAATTCAGAGGTGAATAAGTAAAAGAGTATTTGTATATTTCGAAATACTGTACAGTTAATTTGCAGGAACAAAGTACAGACTGTACAATTATTTACTAGGTTAAAATACAGTCTGAGATGAAATTTCCAACTAGCAACTGTAATATAGTTATTAAGCCTTATTGGAGGAGAAATCTAAGTAAATATCTGTTATGACAGTGTAACACAGCACTATAGAAAGTTAAAACTAAGTTCAACATTATTATTTTATTCTCAATAATACTTGGGACTTAAGTATTTAAATCGTGTTTACCAAAGTTTTTCATGCTATAACCATGCATTACACAGTCTTATTGGATTGTGTAGTTTTTAAATATGTTGCAGTTACTAGAAAATACAAACATTTATATGTCAAATGTTTTCTGACAGTTTGTAAAACATAAAAGACAGATAGAACTCTAAGCTCTGCTGTTTCGTATTGAATAGCCTTTTGTGTCATGAATGACAATACAACGTGTTATTGTAGGATTATAATGAATAGAGTCCTTGGGTTTAGTAGCTTCTTGTCTGTTTTCAGTAAGGTTTAAACTATGAAATTGAATTATGATTAGCTCAGACTAATAGAAAGCTTAGAATAGCATACAAGTCATAACTCTTTTTAATACATTTTGGTGATAATTTTAATTAAGTGGTAAACCTTGTATGAAATATTCCACCTTTTGCTTATCTGAAAATGAATACTTTTGAAAATGAATGTCCAACTGATCAAGAATTGGAGGTTAAGTAAAGTGGAAATAGTAACAGTGTTTTTATGTCTTCAATGCAAAAACCATAATTGTGTAATTATGTATGACTTTACTTGCGTGTTGTTATAAAAAGTATGTGTCTATGAAACTTTGATATGTAACCTCAACCACTAGACCAAATATGTTATTCAGTTTTCTGGGTGAAAGGGTATTTCATGCTTGCCTTGAACTTGTACTATGTGCTGAAGGTTGAGAAAATGAGTCATGTGACATGCATAGTTTAGCTAATCCAAAATGCACTGTCATGACACCTGGCATGTTGCTATACATTAATACAAGACCCTCTTAGGTAATTACTAATTTCACGAATAGAGAGTTCTACTTTACAGATTAAATCAGATGTTATTTTAGACAGGTGTAAAAAAAATAGAATTATGAACGTCAGATGAGATCACAGGATTTTCTATACATTTCCTATTTATTCCCAAGGTAGCCCATATTGATTTGTAAATAATTTATTTGCAAATGGTGTTGTTACTAAATATATCATTTTGAAAAATATTAGTATTTTATTTTTAACCTGGACATGGCCTATTGCTAGTGTGCCATCACCACAAAATCATGCTCAACACTTTGCCTAAGAGTTGATGGTAGTTGTTGTTTGCTAACAACTTTTTTTCTAGGCTTTCAGTTAAAAATTAGGGATGGCTAATGTAGATATCACTTATGTAGCTTTGAGCAAGCATATCTGAAAAAATAAGTTTTTAACTTGATGCTCTTTATGTAGTTTACTAGCCATTATGTATGTTTCCTTAAAGGTGAAAAATGAGAAATTTATGGCCACTTTCTCCTAGGATAAGACTTGAAATTAAAAGTTCTCTTTGTGAAAGCTTTACACCTGAAATTAGTAAAATACTTGTGTACCTGGTAAACTATTTAAGTTAACAAAAAAAGTGGAGAATATAAGCTGTCTAGCTCAATTTCTGGTTAAAAAAAGATGTGTTTTGTTTTCAGCTCTTATTTAACAGTTTACCTCCAAGAATAATCTTAGTGAAATAACCCAAAGAAAGAATTAGATGCTAATTGTCCAGAAAGGTAGGAGTACAGTTGCATTATTGAGATTAAGTGAATAATGTTTTTTGCTGTCAACTGACTGTTCATCTTTTTTTTCCTGCAGGGCAGCTTATGCCACCCCCTGAAGAAGAACTGGCTACAAAAGTACTGCAGATACAGTCCAAACGGTTTTACTTGGATGTTAAGCAGAACAGAAGAGGGAGATTCATCAAAGTTGCTGAGGTATTTTATAATTTATCAACATGCTACTGATGCAAAATGCGATACCAGTATGCCACTTGGCAAAAAGTTATGTTAGTATGCCTTGAGTAAAACAAATACAGGTCCAAGCGAACCAAGCTTCTGTTTGGTTCTGTTACATAATAATGACTGATTTTGAACAATCCTGCTTGCATGCCATTGCTGTAAATCTAGTAGATAAATAAATTCATTGCATTTATGTAAAAGGGTGCTAGTTAAGACAGAAGTTCCACCATTTAAAAGTGATGTCAGAGGATAGGACCAATATGAAATTATAATTTGTATTGTACAAACACTACCAGATTTGATATGTTACCAAGTGAACATCCCATATTGCAATCCTGGGGAACAAATCTTATTGTGTTTCAAGTACTGCTCACAGAGAATGCTAGTAATTTTTTGTAAGAGTTTGTTGACAATGTCTCTTTTTCTAATTTTTGCCATGCGACATTAGGCCAAGGAAAAGAAGTAAAATAATTTCACAAACACACTGATGATGTAGCTCCTTGGATATTCCTTTTCTTGAGCATTTTCTCATGCTTTTGAAACAAATAAGCTGCATGATTGAGAAAGCAGCAGTGTTATCAGTGCTTTTATTGTAAATGTAAGGCCTCTTGAGTAACATCCAACTAAGGACTAGCAGGGACTTTAAACTCTTCTTGACAATGAGGAGTGAAGTAAAGGGTTTGTTAAATCTTGATGACACACTGTTGCAGCTCCTAAACAAAAAAAAAAAAAAACTAATTTCAGAAGATTGGGATCAAGTATCAGAAATATCCTCTCCAGCAGTGTTTTCAAACACTGTATATTTTACCTTCCAAGTGTGGAATGTATGCAAGAACTTTCTCCCCTAGTCTTGTTGGGCAAACATCTTTTGAGGCATCACACACACACACACACCAAGACCAGTTTATAAAGTCAGCAAGTTTAAAATCTGGAAAAGTCTCTGAATTTTTTATTATTTTTTTTAAATGTTTCTTATTACTTAATCCAACCTACATGTGATAAGAAGTGAGCCTTGTACCCCCCCCCTATACAAATTGGTTTCTTTGTTGTTTTTTTACCTGAGTGTACCATTTAGTTGAATAATTTATGCCACATTGGGTAATAAGAGCATTATTTGAAAACTTGAATGCTGTAAAAGGTGATATGGGCCACTGCTTTAAGAGTGTAAGCCTTTTCATCAAATACAACATTACACATGCTGTGAGTGGCATTAGGTATCACTTTCATTTAGCATTGGTTTCATGTATTTTGTTACTGACCTCAGTTGAGCTCTTTTCTTGGCATTAAGGCAGTCAAATTGGAATTGCTACCATATTGAACCATTTATCCAATTGCTTATTGAATTGATTTCTGTATTTCAGCAAAGTTAGCTCTTGACATCTTGTGACACTATGTATAGAAACAGAAGGAAACTCTACTTTATATACATAGATAGATCCTAGTAATAAAATAATTGAATTTGAATATGTTTTTTTTTTCAAAATTTTCACCCAACATTTTCCTTACGTATTTGTTAATGAATGAAACATACTTCTTTTTGTGAAGTTCTCTGTTAATTCAGGCTTTTATCTCTCTTTTTAGTCACAAGATATGAATCATTACCAGCACTTGGTGTTGAAGTCGGTCAGTTTACCCTGAAACTAATATAACCGAAGAATGGTCAAATGAAAGAGAACTTTCCTTCTCTTGCTAAAGATTGGCTGAGAAAAAAAAACAGTAAATGTTAACAGTTCTGGAAATTAAACAGTGATACCAAAATAAAACTTTTCTCTCTATCAGTTTTGTTTTGTATGTATCTGATTTTGAAAAGTAATCATGTGTGTGTGTGTGCCTGACGGACACAGTGGCAAGTACTTTTAGGTACAGTGTATACTATACAATCAAATGTTGGTGTACATATGTACTTAAAACCTCATTATTTCATATCTGATTTTGATTTATTGTGCAAAGTTTACACATTTTAAAACATTTGTTATTAAAAGTCTGTTGAACCACACAATATGTGGGGAAATAGTCTTTTTTCTTATATGCTCAGTTGTAATTTCTTTTTCGTGGATACAGGTGTCGTTAGTTAGTGAAATGAACCATGCAGTTTATGTGTTTTTGTCATTTTTTTTTTAAAAAAAACTACAATCACATTGAATGTTTGGGAGATTTTGTTATTGAAACAATGTAATGAAAGTGTTTGTTTATAATCACTCAGGTTGGTCCCGCAGGTAGAAAGAGTCGTCTGTTATTAGCAATGTCCACAGCTCTAGAACTGCGAGATCATTTGACATCTTTTAGTGAAATATACGCTTCACTGGGTGAGTAGGGTCATTATTTTTTACTCTCATGCATTCTTCCTTAGTGTGAAATTGGAATAATGTCAGACTATGTTTATTTGGAAAATCCTAAAAATTCTTCGAAAGATTGTTTTGATTCTTATTTCTTGGAGAATCAAAACCAGATTTTTGTTTTCTGTGAAATTATTTCATTAGAAATTGAAACATTCACCTCAATAAGATAAAAATGATAAATAACCATTTTGAATGAAAACCTGAGTTTTTCTTTTTTAAACATTTTAAGTTCAAAAAAACTAGAACCTATTTTCACTGTTTATAAGAGCATTATATAACAAGTGTATTGTGGATACAGAATGTAATTGTATGAGTTAGTGTTGGAAGAATAATATTGTTTGAATATTCTAATAATTTATTTTATCTTTTTCATGTATTTCAATAAGAAATAACCATATAATATTATGAGATTTGAGTTGATAGTTGCAGGGGCATTTTTTTACATAGAAGATTAAAGAAAGCCTTCTCTGGACCACTGTCTGTATTTATGAATTCATACATTTATGAATATAATTAGGCATGTATAAGTCTTGTGATACTAATTCATTCAATCTTGTTTAGGCATTATAAAAATCTTTTAAGTAATTTGCAGAAACGATCATTTGCAAGAACCCATCCCTCACTATAATTAGAAATTATGCCATCATTTCCATGTATAGAAAATAAATATGTATCAGATATTGAAATATTGTTACTTGTTTTATCTTATGTTGTACCTGTTAATGGTAACCTTTAGGGTTGTGGGTTTGTATCCTCATCACCAAACATGCTCACACTTTCAGCTGTGGGTGCACTATATTATGATGATCAATCCCACTGTTTGTTGGTCAAAGAGTAGCCCAAGAGTTGGCAGTAGGTAGTATTGACTAGCTGACTTCCTTTTATTATGTCACTTCAAAATTAGGGATGGCGAGTAGAAATAACCCTTGTGTAACTTTGTGCAAACAAACCAAGCAACAATGGCAAATAAGTTTTAAGTTAAACTTTAAACTAGGATTATAAATACATAAAACTGTTATTTTTTTGAGGGATTAAATACAGGTGGATAGTTTGAAATTTTTCAGTAGTGTTGAGTAGATTATTTCTCCTCGTATCGCTGCGACTTGTTAGACCTACTACATGTATAGTAATAAAATTACAACCCTTTATCGTGCATTCTGAGCATCTTTTCACCTGCAAAATTTGAATACAACCATTATTATATTTATTTAAACTTTGACCTCTATTTTTTTTTTTATATTATATCAGTAATATTATATTTATTTAAACTTTGACCACTATTTTTTTATTTTTTTATATTATATCAGTAACGTTCCTCATCAACTGGCATTAGGTGACCTAACCCACACTGTGAGGTTTTAATCCATTGAAGTATTATATGGCTGTAAATGTGCCTTATTTTTAAGTTTAAAAGTGTTCCTGCTTTAAAAAAATCACACTAAATGTTTTAGCCATGTTTGACGTTTGCAATTTGAAATTTAATAATCTGTTCAGTTGCATTTTTTTTTTTTTTTTTTTACGTTTTAGATTCACATCCATTATTGATTAGCAAGTGTTACTAGAAAAACAGAATTTCCCGGTTACATAAAAGTTATATTTTGCTGTGGCTGCTGTAGAGCCTTGAAAATATATTTTCAAAACTGTAATTCAGGATCACAGTTTCATAACAGTATCAATTTTGGATAACATTATACTGATATTTACATAAGTTATTAAAGCAAAACCAATCAAAAAGGCTAAGGTTACTCTCTGAGTGTCTTTTACTGTAGGAAATTTTTGTTTTTAATATTTATTTTTTTTGTAACATCAGGTCCACCTAATCCAGATAACTTACCAGAAGATGGTAAGTTAAAAAGTGAAGTGATGATAAAAGAAAACAGAAGGTATTACCTTGACCTTAAAGAAAATTCTAGAGGAAGGTTTTTACGGGTAAGTGTTGGATTACTTCTGTCTTATTTCATTATAACGTAAGACTTGCCTTTAATTTTCCTGTGAAAGAGAACAACCCAACATTTAAAAATGTTTTTGAAATATATATTTTAGCCTTGTTTATTTCATTAAATTATTTTTCTGACATGTAACATGTTTGAGAAACAGTAGTGCATAACTCTGATGAAAGCATGCCTGCATATCAAATTTTAAAATTTAAGAAAAACAATATAAATATAAATCTATTTCCCCAATTTCTAACCCAGAAGTATTTCAGAATTGCTATTTTACCATTACAAGATACTCATTTAGTGTATTTCATAAAAAAAAAAGAAAAAATTCCAATTTTCATTATTGCACAGCCCTGAGACTTTCACCTGTAAACAGAACTTTATTGATTTTTTTTTAGAATATTTCTGTTTATCCCAAGACTTAGGTTTGTATTTGCAAAGAAGCTATCATCCATTGGAAATATAATAAACCATGTCTTATTTTTCACATTACCTCCCTTCTCTATCAGTGATTTGGCATGTGATAGTGGTGGTCTGATCTCTTCAGTTGAAAGCTTTGAAAATAATTAGAGCCTAAAGCTAAAGACCATGAAATTCCTTCTATTCAAATCTGTTTACATCACTATAGAGTAAATAATGAGGTTTTAGCAGTAATTTGGATTTTTGATATATCAGCCAACTAGTTTTTATAGAGTGAACCAAGAATCTGAATAGAAATTATTAAATTGTAATTTTTTTTTCTATGACTAGACATCGGGTAATTTTAGTTAGGCTTAATAAGTGTAGTAAGTGATAGACAACTTTTAAGATGACACAAGACATTTTTTATTGACTATATTATTCACTTTAATGTATTCAAACAACATACACAAGTAAAATACTTTATATCTGCAAAACACTATAATTACTCAATATAAATTGATCTCAACTAGTGAAAGATCCATTATAGACTAAGAAGATAGGCTGCAAAATGTATTGATTAATTTAGGTTTGGAAAATGTGTTATATAATATACAAAAAATCACTTTAATTATGGAATCCAATGCACAGACTCATCAAACCACATGCAGGAAAATTTATTTAGCCATTTTAAAACATACATCAACATTTTGAGCATCTAAATGAAGAAAATATGTAATTGCTCCTTTTTTTTGTTGTGATTTTAATATTTATTTGTATAAAATCATATGACACACTGAATTCTTTAGGAGGGTTTGACCAGCTCTACCTGTATCTACCAAAATATTATATTGCCAAAGGTCACACTATAATAGGTTAATGATAATGCTACTTATAATATCAAAAAAGTGAGTTTATGGGTCGCCAATTTATCTTTGTCAGTTTTGCCATGTTTTACATGATTTATGGTAAGAATGCAGTTGCCTTAATTGGTGAAGTACCAAAATAATTACATTAATGAATCTGACTGGATATATAAAACAAAACTTTCTTATCATCAATAAAGATTATTTAAAAGTCTCAAGGTGGAAGGAAGTATCTTTAATCACTTTTCAGAACAGTGCCTCACAACAAAATTCTGAAAGTTTCACCACCTTAAATTGAAAATGTACTAAAACAAATTGCATGATTTTTTTTATTTATTTATTTGCAAAAACTAGCTACTCTAAGTTTCAGACAGTTTGGTTAAGTATTTTACTGTGAAAATGTAAAAGACTATGGGATGTCAGTGACACTTTGCTAATCCATGAAGAGTTAAAGCCCTTCTGGTATTAAGACTGTGTGTATCACAGAAAGGGTTAAAACTGGTTTAAAAACTTGCATACTGTAGTAAGCTTTAGCATATTGTTTTTTTCTTTGTGATACTGTAGTAAGCTTTAGCATATTGTGTTTTTTCTTTGTGATACTGTAGTAAGCTTTAGCATATTGTTTTTTTTCTTTGTGATACTGTAGTAAGCTTTAGCATATTGTTTTTTTCTTTGTGATACTGTAGTAAGCTTTAGCATATTGTTTTTTTCTTTGTGATACTGTAGTAAGCTTTAGCATATTGTTTTTTTTCTTTGTGATAAACAACAAATGCATCTTTATCAATTTATTTTAGCATAATTTGATACTGTCTTTAATTTCCATGCTGCTCCCTATTGGCACAGTAGTAAGTCTGTGGACTTATAATGTTATAAATTGGGTTTCGATACCTATGGTGGACTTGGCACAGATAGCCTATTGTGTAGCTTTGTGCTTAACTACAAACAAAGTCCAATGTTTTAATTACATCCACAGTACATCATTTATTTCAATGTTTAAAAGTTATATTGCAGTTGGTAATTTGTAAGGTTTACTAGTGATTACTTAGGGTATTTTTAGAAAATATTTTGTTTCTTCCACCATGACTTAAATGATTTTTATAATCCACCATCTTTATTCACTATTCTTTTCCCCCAATCCTGTAGATTTCACAAACAATAGCCAGAGGAGGTCCACGTTCCCAAGTTGCTGTACCAGCACAGGGAATGATAGAATTCCGTGATGCTCTAACTGACCTTCTAGAAGAATTTGGCACAGAAGATGATATGTCATATGGTAGTAAGTTTATTTTATGTAATCACTTAATACATTAATTAAACTAATAGCTATCATGTGTGATGAAAACAAGGAGAATGAAGAAGAAGTTATGTGATGAAGCAAGTGACAAAATGTGTGTATACAGAAGTTATATGATAAAGCAGACAACAGTATGGAGACAGAAGTTTTGGAATGAATCAGAGAATGTTGAGTCAATAAATTGGTTTCTTCTAACACAATATAAGAAACTGAAAATAATACTGTGCTGATATAGTAGAATAATTTCCTAGTAGAGCAAGAATCCTATATATGTGTAATGAGAAGGTTGTGTTTAACTTCTTTTTTTATATATTTAATTGAAAAAGATAAACTCCAAAAAAATAAACTGTTGTTTTATAATAACAAATTAAGTCACACTTTGGAGATATGTTTGTTTTTTGTATGTAAACTATCACATTAAGTAGAAGTTTTTGTACTTATTAGTTATTGAGAAATTATAATTTGACATTTGGGTTAGCTTAGAATTAAATACATTAACTATTACACAAGGACAGGAATGATGGTTAATATTATTATAATTTTTTTTTACATTTCTAGCCAAGGATATCAAAATTGAAGAGAGTTTGGGAAACATATGTATATGACGTAAAAGTGAAATTGCGAACAAGTTGAGATGGAAAACAAAGTCTAATAATGAAAGATGAAGATTGTTGACAAAACATTTTATTTACAAGCTTCGAAAGTTTCAGAATACACTTATATCATCTTCAGTAAAATCTGAAAATCGTGTTACAAATATATTTTTATTAACTAATGCTATAGTATCTTTAATAACTAGTTTACTTAGATATTGAGTAGTAAATGTAAGGAAAAAAGAAGAAAAAACAGATTATGGACCATATTACAAAACATTTGAGTTTTATGTGAGTGAATTTAGAAGAATTTTAGGGTAAAGAGGTGTGTAAGTCATTAAAAGTAGGACTGTCTTTATCTATGAGTAAACTTTCTTTAATGTAGAGTTCAAGGTGTGAAGGTCTTCTAGTAGTGATAGAGAAATTGTTATATGAAATATTGTGACCTGTGGTTTCAACATGTGAAGGAATGGATGGGCGAGTTTAAGTAATGGATGATTGGTTCTGTTAGATACTCCTAAATGTCCACAGACTAGTTTTCAAGTGGCGTTTTGTTTTGCCAATGTACCTGAGCTTTCAATCACTACACTGCTCATCTATAAGTTTAGATATTTGATATTTATATTGAAAAAAGTACTTAATGCAGAGGCTAGTTCTGGATATTAGTCTGAGCTGAATTTGGGGATAGACATTTTTTATTAAAGAGAAGAATTGTTTTATTAATTTGTAAGGGTTGTGAGCCCATAAAAGGAAAGTAGATAATGAGGGGAAATTTGGGGATAGTGTGGACATTAACAAGTGGCTGGAATTTTTTGTTTAGGAAATTGTAAATGATATTTGTTAAATCAGTCAGATAGCTATTAATTAGCAGGTGCAGAAGGGTTATTTGATACTATAACATTAAATTATAAATATCTTTAACACTATTTTCATATTTCACTGAAGGTGGAATAAGTATATTCTGAAATGTTTGAACCTTGTAAATAAAATGTTTTGTATTTTGTCAACCATCTTTATCAAAAGTTGAGGAAGATTTGCATATAAAACCATTATGGCTATTACATTGTGATTTAAGTGTTTTGGATTTAGATGACTTAAACACTGGGAACTGATTAAAGAATAATGTTTTAGTGAATTATGATGTGTTTAGATTTTATTTCAGTTCATTTTTAAATGACTTTGCTTTGAACAAGGTATAAAGTTTAACAAGTTTTAAAGTAACCAGATTATCCAAATAGTGAATGTTCTTAAAAAGTGTATCTGTAAATTAAATGTTGAAGTCCAAATAATGATATCAATACTGTTGAAGTAGCCAATTACTTAGAAAAACGTGTTCCCACAACAGATCAATCTCAAATGAGTTATGCTGTTTAAACAAAGTAGTTCAATCCGCACAATTCTGAGAACTGTATATTTAATTAAAGTACTTCGAAAGTCTTGATTCTGAAGAAATACTTCCATTTGAACAGTTTGAAGAATGCCCAATGTTTTTATATTTTTTTAACTACTGATCTATGTATATGTAAGTAAACATTAATATTATTATTATAGGCATTTCGTTATTACAAAGTATAAGATTTTTTTTTTTTTCTAGGATTCAAAGGTGAGCTTCCTGAAGCTCGTCATATGCGTATAGAAAACAAGAACTTTTATTTTGACATAGGCCAAAATAGCAGGGGGATCTATATGCGAATATCTGAGGTAGGTTAGCATTAATTAAATGAACTATGTTCAACAGATATCTTTGTTACTACTTAAATAAAGTGCTAGTTACAAGACTTTTATGATTGATACTGTATGTATTTGGAACTTATTCAATATAATGCCTCCCCTCCTGGTGGTTCAGCAGTAAGTTTGAGGGCTTGTAATGCAAAAAACTGGTTTTCACTATATGTTAAGAGCATAGTACTGGTTAGCCCATTGGGTAGTGTTTTTCTTATCATCAAATCAAATAAGCATCAAGATAATCAAGTATTTTAACATGTGTAACAATTACACTATTTATTTTTAAATGTCAGAATAGAAAAACAGATAACAATGGTGGACGAATGTTTACAAAAAATGAGCAAACTATAAAAATATACTGGTATTAATATGATTAAGCAAGACCATAAAGAACATTTTAAAGAAAAACTAAATAAGTGAATTTTCTTTTTAATGTATTAATTAATTTTATCTTTCATTTTCTATGTTTCAGTCAGAAAATTTGGTTTGATTTAACCTAAAGAAACACGCTGGTCTGAGAATTGAAAAGTTTGAGCATATGATATCATGATGAACATATTCTTTACTTTCAACTTTTGATGCATTATAAAAATGACTGTCAATTCTGCTATTTGGTTAAGACTAGCTGTGTATATGGTAGGTCTGTTGACTGGTTGCCTGGCCTCTGTTCAGCAGTTCTAAATTAGGGATGGCTGTGCCTGATCTTTTAGAGTCCTGACCACTTAGCTCATGTCCTAATGTAATACTGTTCAAGCTAAAATATGATAATACCAAGAAAGTTATAGTAATCTAATCAGATGTAAAATATGTTTTGTTTTGTTAGATATATACAACTGTTTCCACTTAAGTTTAATGTGAGAGTTATGATTTAGATAGTTTATACAGCTTGAGTTAAATTTAGTTATTTTAGAAGTGATAGTTTATTGCATGTTTATTTTTGTACTGTTTATGAATCATATGTTGTGTAGTTTACTGATTATGAATTGGTGATTATTATATTATTACACTGTGTTACCCGTTGTATTTATTTAGTATTATTGCATCATAATATCTAGTAGTGTGTGGAACGTTCTAGACCTCTGTCGGGGTATAAATACGTGTCCAAAAGTAGTTTAAGTTAGATAGATCTTGACTATATGATTTTGAGTTTAGCCATAAAGGGCATATAGTAGCAATTTTTAAAGTGAAATTATCACAGACAGTATTGTAATAACAGAGTAGAGAAGAATAATTTGTCTTGTCAAATTGTGTTCTAAAGTAATTGAGCCAGCCCGTGTGGACTGACAGAAAATGAGACAATTATTTAAAGCTTTGGATATAACAAGTCACAGACATCTACTGTAAAGAATCCAGCTCATACCTAAAAACCTGACACATTTAAACCTGGCAAGTGTAGCCCTGTGCAACTGCTAATTACTAGCACATTCACCTGCTGCTGATCCACCAATAACATGTCATAAAGGTACATTCTTTTCTAGCTACGAAAATGTATGTTCCTTAAATATTCAAAATTATATCAGATAAAATCACAGATGTTGAATTTGAATCATTTCACAACCCATCCAAATCTGTATAGTACCCTTTGTAATAAGTCTGCTTTTTTTTTCTTTAAATTAGTTATGAATACATTGTTGTTTTTTGGTTTTGTCCATTTTAGTTATTTGTGAAATATGGCCACTGTGGCTTTCAACTTGAAAAATATCTAGCTTTCTCAGCTTAACTCAAAATATTTTGGGTATAAACTTGTTACATAAGTTTGAATGAAGAAAAGCTACTCTACAACAATAGAGAAAAAATTACTATTTACATAAAAGTATAGTTTGAAGTTCTCAACCTTGTGTCATCAGCTATGATTTGCATCAAAAGTTGCTATAAAGCAACTGAATGTCCAAATGGTTTTATAAAAACAAACAAAAAATTTAGGTTCTTGCTGCCAAAACAGCTACTAATATATTTATAATATAGTAATTAGTGACTTAACAAAGCTAGTAATTTAATAATAATTACTCTCCAACACTGAAAACTGCAGAAAATCAATTAAGTCCAGTGACTTCTTTTGTACTATAAGGCCCAGGAATAGTTAAGTGACTTATAGTGTGTTTTTTTTTGCTGAGTGGCATTAGAGAGTTGGGTAAAAGGTTTCACTTGTAAGGTATATGGAATTGTCTGTAAATATTGTATGATAATGTAATTCTAACAGTATTTATTCCCTTGGTGACTCAGCAGTAAGTTTTAAGGGCTTATAATGCTAAGATTTGTGATGGGCATATCATGGATAGCCCATTATGCAGCTTTTGCTTTAAAAACAAAGTATTTATTTTCTTTCTTGTTAGGGTGGAAGTATTGTGAATTATTTATATGTTAACTATGAAAAACTAGTTATTAAAGCAAAGCTGATTAATTGTCATAAGATACACGTTAAATCTAGTCATTTTGAATAGAAAAAAATATCATCATTTTGTTTTCAAAACAAATGTATGTTAACTAACTTGTATGCATTTTTTGTTGTTTATAATAAACAGTTTGTGTATAACTACAAACCTGACGTATGTATAAATGTTTTAGTTTTTAACACTTTATACTCTGTGATTAATTGATTTGGCACTCACAATATGTGTGCAGTTTTAGTTCGATAACACTATTTCACAGATTGAGTAAAGGAAGTCGTTACTATAAGACATACATTATTATATCTTATTGCATTAGAGAATATATTAAAAAATAAAAATTGTATTATTTTCAAAATAATTCTGTCTTTCACTAAGTTACACAGAAACTTGCCAAGGCTATTTAATTCCTACATATTGCTGATTCATGGGATGACCTTAATTGAAGGATTAATGAGTTAAAAATGACTTGCCTAACTGTGAGCACTTGTATCATAAATTAACATCGTAAGATTTCCAAGGAAAATATCTGTGTAAACAAAGATTGAATGTGTGTGTGTATATTGGCAAGTTGAAATGCCTCTTCTTGAACACTTCTTTTAAAAATAAAAATCCACTTCAAGAGAGAAATCTCAACTGACAGAATCTAACAACTAATTTCTATACAGCATAATATCACATTTGGTTCACAACTCTAGAAAAGTCAGCACCTAAGAGCTTGAATGGAAAGTCAATCCTTCTGAGGAAGAAAGGGAATGTGGGGTTTCAAAGTCATCACGTGAGGCACTTAATGATAAACGAAGAAACATTTGGTTTCAGTGTTTATATTAGGGAAATGGAAATCCTACATTAAACAAATAACAGACTGTCACAACATTATCCTTCTTACAAAATACATGATATAACAGACTGTCACACCATTATCCTTCTTACAAAATACATGATATAACAGTCTGTCACACCATCCTTGTTTTATCCGCCAATGAAACTTAGTTTTGTAAATAACTTTTTTTTTCTTTTTTACATTTAACCTATTATTCCTAAGTGGTAGTCGATGACCCATGAATGCATTTTGAAGCAACCAAAACCAGGGCTTGTCACATCCTGCAGCTTCTTGTCTCTGCAGAGCCCATTCTGGCACAGCCAGTGTTCTTTGTTTGCATAAACATACTTTTTCCTTGTACAGAAATGTTAAGTCATGAATGAACCATTAGTGACAGTTAATACATATTTAACTACATTCCTATAAATTATATAACTAAAACATAAGTCATGTATTTTGTAAGAGGGATAATGGTGTGACAATATTATACCATGTATTCATTAACAGAACCCAGTACCTTGTTGTAAAACATTCCGAGATGCTCATTTTCAGTAGCTTGTTCAATAGTGGTTTGTGTCTTTTAAACTCGGCCTCAGTCTGTGAGTTGATAAAGATATTAAACTGACTTTTAGTTTATGTTATGTGTGAAAACATTTATCTGAAATTGGTATTTTATTCTTAAGTATGACTTTATTGCTCTGTATTTTGTATGTGTGTGATTAGTTTCCAGAATACTGCCATTTGCTTTACTGCAACTTATGAACTAAATTATCCCAAAAGTACATTGTAGGTTTCACAGCAATGAATCCTGCAGGTATAATCTGGTAATCGGGGAACCTGAGGCTTAAATAAGTAAAAGTGCACAAAAAAAAAATTCTTGTTGTTGTATTTTTTTTATATACAAAGAAACAAAGAAATCACACGTTTTTCAAGCCAGTTTTATGCATATGCATATAAAAGTTAAAAATCTTGAAAGTATGCTCTTTTTATGAAGTAATGAAGAAGAATTGTGTGTAACGTTTAGAGCTTTATGCTGTTTTTGGATTATATTACTTTGATATCCATATGTGGTTTCAGAGATCCATGGCCACTTGGTGATTTTTTTAGACGTCAATCTGTACATGCTTAATTGAAATTGCCTCTTAGCCACTAAAATACTGATATTTTTACTTTTATTTTTAGGTATTCTTACAAAAATTACTTCTTTTTATTTCTAGGTGAAGAGCAACTTTAGGACTGCAATCACCATTCCAGAAAAATCATGGGGCCGTTTCCGAGATATATTTTCTGAATACGTGGAGAAGTTGAAGGAACTGTCTGATAAGCCAGCTGAGGAGGGTAAATGAGAGTATAGGGATCTAGCAGGCAAAAACTGCAAGTAGTACAAGGCACAAATACAAGTGAAATCAGTACATTATTAAAAGTTCTGGACTGTTGTGCTTCTGACATTAGTAGGTACTGTGTTACCTCGTCCCAAAGACAGAGAGAGTCTTTTAGACATTGGCAAGAAAACACCTGTCCTCCGTGCATTAAGACAGTGGACACCCTCCATTGTATATGGTTTTGTAAGTAAACACTTTGCCAGAGCTACATGCTCACTTCACTTCAGTACTGATGAGCTGGTTACTGGACTGTTGGGGGAATGAGACGGTGCCATCATTTTTCGTTGAGGAGGAAATTGATGGCATATGTCTTAGCTTTCAAACCAGAGGCATCACTACACTGGAGTGATGGCAGGTCAAAGTCCTTGCTTTGCAATAGCCTGTAAACAGAAATCTCTTATTTCTGAGTATTGGGTCTTAAAAGAAAGTTCATTCCATTGTATTTAAAAAGAAAAAAAAGTTAGGGAGTATAATAGACTCATCTGTGTTAAGAGCAAAATACACTTTTAAAATCTGAAAGAACCAAAGTTACAAATTGAATGTGGAGAAAAGAAATGGATATGTTTAATGTATGATGTAAACCTTTTAAGATATTATAGGTCAAGCATCTGTTTGAAGACAAAAATTATTTGTTGCCAAAAAAAATAAAAAATTGACGTCCACTAGTGGAATTTTACAGGTTTCGAGATATATTCTAATACAGTGTTAAGATCGTACAACAACCCACTCACCCCAAAAATTAACCCTTTCAGGACCAGTGTACACTTTTCAGTTGTTGAGTGCAAATCGGCATATTAAATTTCTATATTTAAATAAAAATAATTTTAATTTTATTTAAACAATTTTTAACTAAAAATATTTTAGAATTCATATGGTATCATTTTGTAATATTTGTTTAATATAATTAGCAAAAAAAACTTTTTAAAAAAATCTTCAAATATTAATTTCTGTATAGCTATGAACAGTCTTGCCTGCAAACAACACACCATTTTTTGTTTTTTTTTAGAATTTTCTGCCTACCTCAATACAGACATTAGTATTTGCTAAGAAGCTATCATCCTTATATTGTTTCTTTTATGGTCTTTCTTCTCTTTTTCTACTTTCATTACTACATGCTTCAATTCACATCTCTTTATGATTTCACAAGATGTGACCCGAACAACTACAAATGAAGTTTCAGCTTTTAAAATAGTTACAGGAAAGATTTAAATATGACTGGATAGAGCAGGTTATAAAGTAATTATATCAATGTAGGGTGACTAAAGTGATATGAAAAGCAATTTATGGTTTTGTGGAAAAGTGACAAGTTGTAGCTCACGGTTAGAAGAACACAAATTTAATTGGAGGTTTAAAAGACTGAGAGAAAACTCATAGTCCGGAGAATTTATTTTAGTTTTTTTATATATATATATTTTTTCCTCTAGAAAATGATTTTACATTAACCTGTATTTGTTTTAAAGCTATAGAAATGTTCTTCTTTGACAAGACATCAGGTAAGCTGAGTTAGGTTTAGTGGGTATAGTAGGCAACTTCAAATTTTTTGATGACTTAAATCCTTATTTATTAAATATTATTGTTAAGTTTATTGTATTCAAACAATACACACAAGTAGAAGAACTTATTATTTATTCTAAAAGATACTATATTTATTAGATATAAATTGATTTCTAACAATAATAATGCTATGACACCATTAGAGAAAAAGTAAATAAAGTTATCTAAATAAAGTCAAAACTAGATAATATTTAGTAAGTTTTTTTTTTGTAAATATCATGGAATTTGCTTAAGTATGTTCAGCATGAAAAGAAAAAATCAGTAGGTGTCAGTGACACTCGTTCTGGTCCAGAAAGGGTTAAATATATAAAAAAATAAAAGATTTGTACTTGAAATAGCAAAAGTATTGTTTGAGTTATTATTTCTGATTTAGACAAGAGAAAGCTTCAACTTTTTTTTTTAAAGCTTAACTGTATATGTTGTTAATAATAACCAGTAAATTAAACAAATGAAGTCGAACTTACGATAAGCAATGGAAATAAGTAACACTTTCAGTTCCTTGCATAGATAGATTAATGGTGTTAACCTTGGAGGTGTGGTCATAATGGCTTTTTTATCATTTAAACATACCTCTTAAGTTCTGATGGACAAGATTGCTCTCTGTTTGTTTCTTTTTAATGGTAATCAAAAATTGTATTTAGGACACACTGCCATTAAAGTTTGGTTGGATTCAAATATTGGTCTGTTATTGGTTAGGTGCAACATTAATACCAAGTACCTGTTATGTTAGTGACAAAGTGTTGAATGTTGTAACATAGAAAGAAAAGTTCCAAGTAAAATCTTGATCTTTTTTTTGTTTATTTTTCATCCTTTTGCTGTGAGTGAAATGTTTAAGAGCCCTTAGATTGTTTTCTTACAAAATACAAAGTCTTATTATTTTACTTAATTAGTCTCTTTAAAGACATTTTATCTGAATTATTTCTTTTTTGTTATGATCACTGCCCTCTATGAAAAGGCTGTACAATTATCAACAATAAAACTTGCTATGATAAATGCTTTTCTAATTTGCAAGCTAGTATTTTATAGTTTTGAAAGTATTCCAGTATGTTTGACATGTATAGGTAAGTACTGTTGGACACAAATATATTAGTTAATATTGTCCCTTTTAAAAGATTATACAAGTGATGTTTCTTTGTTAATTTTAAAGATATGGAATTATGAATAAAATATTAGATAAAAATTAAAATTTTGGTCCAAGTAAAGAAAGGGTTTGTAAAAATTATATAACCAGTTTGTTGGTAATGGATTTA
The DNA here is from genome assembly GCF_000517525.1 of Limulus polyphemus. Taxonomy (NCBI): domain Eukaryota; kingdom Metazoa; phylum Arthropoda; class Merostomata; order Xiphosura; family Limulidae; genus Limulus; species Limulus polyphemus. Next base: position 44,157 of record NW_013667816.1, on the reverse strand, counting down.
TTTTTTCCTTCAACTTCTTTCAGCAGCTAATCACCATTCAGCTGAAGGTTAAAGGTTATGTGTGTGGGTGTGTGTGTATATATATATATATATATATATATATATATA
>NW_013667816.1:40941-43996 GCF_000517525.1 Limulus polyphemus | reverse complement strand
GTAGTATATATTATATATATATATATATATATATATATATGTGTGTGTGTGTGTACACATTATTTTGCTTAGAGGAAACCATTATTAATTTTTTCAAATTTTATATTAGAAATCCACGTGTTTTTTGGTCTCTACCAGTTTTCAATGAATACCTGAAACAGCCATTTCAATTTGGCACTTAGAAAGCGATACCAAGGCTAGGTTTGCATGGTAATAGTCAAACGTAACTACTTATCAGATCTTCAGCTGGCTACTTTCATTATACACTTGGATTGGGCATGGATTAAAATATTTGTAGGTGCAACCATTTATTAAATTCTGTCCTCCAGCTATTTCAATGAAAGGGTGTTAAATTAGTAATATATTCTGTGTTTTAATGATTTTTACTATTATCTGTACAATTATATAGTTTGTTTTAAACAGTGACTTTTTTTTGGCTTGGAGAAACTGTGTAGTATGCAAGTTTTCTTCAAATGTATTTATGATGGAAGAAAAGCTAACCTTTAGAACACTCAATTTTGTTACAATAAATTTTTAAAACGTTAAAATATCTAAAAGAAATATTTAATTTCACTCTGGTTATCAGGTCAGACAATAGTTGTGGTATTTCTTTTGTTACTGTAAACTTTTATTTAATAAACCTGACAAACTATGGAAAAAAAATCATTTTATTGTTTCTATTATCTTCTCAGTAATTTAATTAGTACACAGAAAAATAGGCTCTGAAGAGTAGTTACTTATGCCGTAAATGGTGGTAAGACTGAATACATGTATTACATTCATTAACTCTCAACTATTTTACAGATACTAGATGTCCCATTGTTGAATTTTGATTTGGATACTTAATAAAAAAATAAACTGGTGACAGCCTTAACAAATTTTGTTTTGATGTTACAGTAATCATTATTCCATGTATTCATTTTGTTCGTGTTTCTGAAATCTATTAATGGTCCAATGTTCACATACGACGTTAGAGGTAATTGAACCGTATTTATAAGATTCTTTTAAATATTTCTAACGAGAAAATTGTCAGCTAATCTAAGTATATATATATATATATATATACACACACAAATTATTCTGTTATTTGTTGTGATAAACCAAAGAGAAAAAAAGAAACATTTGTGAAAGGGAGATTGAGGTGTTCTAGATAGTTGTGTTTAAGGGATTACTCCTGGTGCTATGTATGTAGAATGATAATATGCTTGATTAGCTGATTACCAGACACTTCTTTCAGGCCTGATTGATTTGTAACCCGACGGCTGTTTCAATAACAAAAAGGTAACTTAAAACCATACAAGTATATTGGCAATAATTAGGTAAAGTTGTACTCTGACGATGTTTAGCAGCTGAATAAAACCAACCAATTTTTGACTGTTTGTTCAAACCCCCAGCCCCAGTTGCATTGTCTATGTTTTATCCACTGGGTCTGGTAACACGGACTCTGGTGCCACCTTAATAAAATAAGTCACAAGACTTCGTTGTGTGTTTGTTCTTCATCATGCAATATTATCAGATTGACTGGCATCCTCGTCTGTAAGTTAACAACATTTACGTAATCACACCCGAATGAAATATGTTACAACTCAGTGTCTGAATGGCAATGTTGTATGAGTTAACATTTACAGAACCACATTCTAATCAAGTAAATCACACTACTGTAGGAATGAACATCTATAAGTTAAATTTATAGAACTACATGTTAGTCATGCGAGTTAAAAACATCGACTGGCATCATCTTGTAGATATTAACATTGACCATAGTATAGAAATTAATATCCACAGTCCTATTCTGAAGTCAAAGTGGTGATGATCATAATAACACGGAATATGGCTGAGCACTGTTGTGCTTAGTATTTAAAGATGGACGAGATAAAACTGGCTAAAGTTGAGTTACAGCCTTATTTGAGTGCCTAATTGGCATTACTGAGTGTTTCACAACTTGTATAACAGTAATATTATTCTCTTCTTCTACCACACATATTTTTGTGGGGAAATAATGAAAAGGAAAACTACAACTTTGCAATGAGTTCAGTTTAGAAGCATATATTATTTCCATTTTTCATAAATAACAGTTTAATTTCTGGTCACTGGATGGCAGCACAAATTGTTATTGTATAACAGATGATATTTCGTTGCACAAACATACCTGCCAAAACAATTTCAACAAACACAAAGAAAGAATAATCTAAATTAATATTCAAGGTATCAAGATCAAGTATTTATGCAACTGACAGATCTGTGTACATGTTATTGATGTTTAAAACCACCAGTTTCTTAATTATCAAAACAATACATTATGTAGCAATCTATTTTTTCTTCAAATTTTCAGAGGGTCTGAGTCTATCAGTTGTGTATATGTATACGTAGTATCATACATCATGGCCTGGGATTTGTATTATGTTTTCCCTATTAAATGATATGGCCCTAGCATATGGTGGAGTCGATTGTATGCACATGCAGTGAGTTGGGGTGAAGTTGGAAGGCGTGAGTTCTATAAATATTCAGTGCTCATTAATATGTACTTGCAGGGTAGGGCAAAAGTCTATATAGTTGATATTACGAAAACAATAGAAACCTATTGTTACGACAGCGGAAGTCACGTGACTCTGGTAACACTTGATGAATTTCACAAATGATCATGAATTATCGGGAAGACCGAGTTTGTTTGAGACGACCTCTTTTTTTTAGTATATAAGTCTGCGGGATTGAATGAGGAGAGTTCTGGGTAATTTACGATTCTGTTTCGAGCTAGTGCTTAGCACTCGTAGAAAGCGAAGTTATCGAGGTTGTGAATCACTGTGATTTATAGCGTGTATTATAAAAGTTGTTGAGTTTAAAGTGACGAGAAACTTGCTGACTGTGGAATTACTGTGTGCTAAAAGTTTGTCTCGAGGAAGAATAAACTGGTTTAATCAAGAAAGGACTTGTATCACTGAAGTTCCTCGGAAAGAATTTCTACCGGAAATTATCAAACAAGCAGATACGCAACACTATTGAATTTTTGTTTGTTCTTTCGGGTAAGAGTCAGAAATTAAACTGTATTATAAATAAA
>NW_013667816.1:37930-40408 GCF_000517525.1 Limulus polyphemus | reverse complement strand
TTATCAAACAAGCAGATACGCAACACTATTGTAATTTTTGTTTGTTCTTTCGGGTAAGAGTTAGAAATTAAACTGTATTATAAATAAAATAACTACTGTCACTTTTGCCTTACTTTGTATGTGGAAAATTCGGTAGGAATATAATAAACTTTGGTTGTTCTAATAATTATTGTTGTAAGATACTCGTATTAATAACGATTCATAAACAAAAGTGGCACAGTGGAATGTCTGTGGATTTATACCGCTAAAAATTGGGCTTCTATACCCGTGGTGTGCAGAGCACAGACTGCTCATTGTGTAGCTTTGTGCATAACTACAAACAAACAATAAAAAAGTGATGTTACACAAAAATAATATTTGAAATGATAATCCAAAAGTATATATACATAAATGTCAAATGTGGTTTGCTAAAAAATATTTGGATATTTAAAAATTGGTATTCCTTATTTGCTTTTTTTATATCTTAAAGTTCTGCTATCTGGGATCGGGCGTAGCCTGTTAGTTATCACGCCGAACTGTGAATCCAAGATCCATACTTGTAACCAATTGCCACAAAATCTCGCTCAGCACTCTGGGGCCGACAGTGTTTTTATAACATAATTGTCAAATCCTATAAGTCGATTAAAGTAGCCAGAGTTTGCAGTGATTAGCTGTAGTCTATCAGTTTAAAATTATGGAAATTAATCGCAGATAGCCTTTGTATGGCTTCGAGGGAATATCCAAAAAGAATGTACTAGCTGTGTAAAGCAGTTGGCGCCCATTTTCACGCTTATTTGATATTAAGTTTGTATTTTGTGAAGTGTCTCAGTAAAACAATGTGGAAGTTGGAAAAGCCCATTTTTAAGCCTATGACTTTCCAGTTCTGTATTGTTGAAAGTTGTAAAATATTAAATTTTAAGAATAGTAATTTCGTCTCCTTCAGCATAGTTTTTGTGGGAAGGTATGGAATCCAACAAAATGTATGCTGAAAGGAGTTCAATAAAGAAGATTGGAGTGAGGAGTTTTGAATGTTTGACAATGAAAATATGCACAATAAAACTTTAACTGTACATAAAAAACATTTATTATCTAACGGTTTATTTACGATATCAACTATGATTGGTTCAAGAATTAACCTTTTTTTATTTTGCAGTAAACACTAGCGCTTAATTACTTTATAAACTGTATGATCGAAGTAATTTTAGCACTACAAGAACACAGTAGTAGGTGTAGGGGAGTGGGGAAAGCCTGCAACTCAGTGCTGTGGTGCCCTTCAAGACCGAATGGTCACGTGGTCTTTTGACACCACAGTTCCATACAGTGGCGCTGGAGGGTAGGTGGTTGCAAAATATGCCACTAGGGTCGAATGGTTCCAGTGTATGTCACTAGGAGATGGATGATAAAATTATTTGTGCGAGTGTCATTAGCCGTGCGGGAGGTGAGCGTTTTTGATTTTGTTTGAACACGAATGTCGGGTTGTGTCATGTTATACAAAATAATAAAAAATCTATTTCATTCTGTATACTTTATAACACAGTTTTTGCATTATCTTTATGGTCAACTTGTATAGCGTTTTTCATGATTTACTGGTATGATTACATTAGTTTAATTTACAACCTACGTAATCCTGAAAATAATTGTTTAGTGTTAATTTGTACTTAAAATGTTCAAACACTAGATATCTACGTCTGAATCATATAAATAAATGTAACGAATTTGTTATCATATATTTATTTTATTATTGACGTTTGTTTAGATTACATTTATATTTAAAAACATGCATAGCTTATAGTGTTGGATATGTATTGGGAAACTTCCGCCTATTCTCCAAAGTTGTAGAGAGTAAGAATCAACAATATGTGTATATAAGCAAATACTTAAATGTGGCTCAGTGTTGTTATGTAATCTGAATTTTCTAGAAAACCTTCCCACGCCTGTAAATACAACCAACGCGACGCGCCAAAAGAGAGTGTCTTTTATTAGTTCGCTATAATCAATGTGATATAAACTTTGAAAGCTATAACTGTGATTGTTATAATGCTTAGCAGTCGGAAAATTTCAGATAGTTGACCAGGAGTCTTTACAAAGTTCGAACATTACAGACTATTTAACTTCAGTGGATTCTCATTAGTATTTTTATAAAACATTATATAAATTCATCGTGGAGAGCTCAGCGTGTGTGGCCGGTAAATATCCTAACGTCATCGGTGTGAACTCAATCTCTAATAGGCGTATGATCAGCGAGAACTACAGCTCCCTTTTTTGTTAAACGAATCGTGCCTAATAATTAACTCGCTCATCGTGAACCCTCGATAAGGTAAGATATCGAATAACTTCCAGATTAAAAGTAAAAGGAAGACTTTATGTTGCTTGTAAGTTTGTGAAACTTTTGTTTAGAAATAATTGTTTGTAATAATTGTTATTGTAAATTGTACTGTTGTGTGTATATTAAACCGTATTTGTGTTAAAAAAGAAAACGATGTGTATCAATCTTGTTGG
>NW_013667816.1:34961-37920 GCF_000517525.1 Limulus polyphemus | reverse complement strand
ACTTAACTGAACTTAAGGCCATTTGAAATTCTAACACGTAACAATAAATTTTAAGTTATACAGTATGTCCAAACCAAAAATAGGCAATGTGACTGTTAAAAAGTATTTAAACTTAACTGAACTTAAGGCCATTTGAAATTCTAACACGTAACAATAAATTTTAAGTTATACAGTATGTCCAAACCAAAAATAGGCAATGTGACTGTTAAAAAGTATTTAAACTTAACTGAACTTAAGGCCATTTGAAATTCTAACACGTAACAATAAATTTTAAGTTATACAGTATGTACCAAACCAAAAATAGGCAATGTGACTGTTAAAAAGTATTTAAACTTAACTGAACTTAAGGCCATTTGAAATTCTAACACGTAACAATAAATTTTAAGTTATACAGTATGTCCAAACCAAAAATAGGCAATGTGACTGTTAAAAAGTATTTAATTTATTATTAAATACGTAGTCCTGTTTCATTCTGAAATTATGTTGTGTCTGACTACATATATTTTGCTATAACTAAACATAGTGAAGTACTAACACAGATATCGTGATCTATGAAATGGTTTTCTGAACTAAAGATTTACTCGTAAATGAAATCCAATCATATATGTAAACGTTTTAAAACAGATTTCTCTATTTTGTAAACAAAACATTAATAAAAAAAAGCAACGGCCCGGCATGGCCAGGTGGATAAGGCGCTCGACTCACAATCTAAGGGTCGCGGGTTCGAATCCGCATCCCACCAAACATGCTCGCCCTTTCAGCCGTGGGGGCGTTATAATGTGACGGTTAATCCCACTATTCGTAGGTAAAAGAGTAGCCCAAGAGTTGGCGGTGAGTGGTGATGACTAGCTGCCTTCCCTCTAGTCTTACAACTGTTAAATTAGGGACGGCTAGCGCAGATAGCCCTCGTGTAGCTTTGCGCGAAATTCCAAAAACAAACAAAAAAGCAACACGTATGATTTTATTCTTTGTCAAAAGAAAAGCGTCTGATTAGATACCACAAACGTACGCAGGGGGGCGGCTGAACCAAATATTTTTGTGATGTAAAAAAAAAAAATGCTTATATAGGTATAGCGCAGCTATACGGTATTTAACGTTGTGGATATTTATGGATTTAACTGTTCTACTCACATTGTTACTCAACTAATTCAACAATTTTTAAAACAGTTTCTTATTCAAACTTTATTTGGAAAATGCTTTTGAAAAAATAAAAGTGGAAACACTACGCACGTGCTTTTAGCCAATTGGGCAGTTGCTTCATTTGACAATTTCCATAAAGCTCCAACAGATGCCGTCACTTAATTTTATTCACGGCGACTCATCGTCATCACATTTTTTCTAAAATGAGCCTAAAATAATTAGTTCAGTGTTATTTGAATAAAAAGAAATAATTATCACTGTATTATTATATTTAAAATGTCAAGCAGAGATTGCAATAAATATAAGAAATTTAAATCAGGAGCTTTTACAAGGAAAGAGCGTGCTGATTTGGAATAATCACAACGAAAAGTGAAAGGATCTTTGAAAAAGGACAGTGGTGAGAAAACTGATTCCATCTATAATGTCAGTGAAAAATGTGAAACTGGAGATCTTATTGATGACAATTATGAAAGCAAAAATGACAACCTCGGGATAAGTATGTATAATGTTTGCTTGTTTCTTTATAATTAAGCACAAAGCTACACAATGGACTATCTGTGCTCTGCCCACCACAGGTATCGCAACCCGGAGTCTAGCGTTGTAAGTCCGCAGACATACCGCTGTGCCACTGGGGGACAAGTATGTATAATGAAGCAGAAACTTGTGTATTCTAGATGGTCCCGGAAAGTGTCATGACTTTCCCACTAGTGCTCCATCAATTTCTTCTTCAGCAGAAGCGGTTGTTCTTCGTACCAAGACTGTTTTGTTTACCAATTTAGATGATCATGGTGAATTTGTTTTGTCGTTAATCCATAAAAAAAAAGTGATATTGTTCGGAACGGTCCGATTCGCATCTTAAGAAAAAAAATGATAACTTTCCGAGAGATGATGATAACCGACATTTTAGATCATTTTACTATAACCGTATTTTAAGTAACGGTGAAAAACATATCCAGCCTTGGTTGGTATATTCTAAAAATATGTGTATATTGTCTTGTTTGTTGTTTACTTTCAAGATCCCAAGCAGCTATTGCTTCTCAAGACTATCGAGAGTAGAAAAAAAAACCCTGAGTCTTTGTTTAAAATCACATGGAAATTACAGAGATCATAAGATATGTGTGATAAAATGGCTAGAGATAAAAAAAGAGACTAAATAGTGATACAACCCATGACAAACTTTCACAAACACAGATAAAACGGGGGCGAGATATTTTAGAAATATTTCTTGCTGTAGCGCAGCATTTAGCATCACATAACTTAGACCTTTATAGTCACGAAGAACATATAAGTAAGCCCATAAAAAATAGCAGAAATTTCCTTGGGTTAGTTAAATTAGTGGCGGAATTTGATCCAGTGGTGCGAAAACAGCTGTGTCTTGTCACGAAGAATGAAATATGCGATTATTCTCAGTAAGACCATCCAGAATGAGTTGATTGATTTGATGGATGAAAGTGTGAAAGATACTGGACAAAGTAACGGAGCCGAATACTACTGGCTTATTTTGGGCTGTACGCGAGGTTGAACAAATAACAGTGATAGTATTGTTGCGTCATCGAGATCATGTGATTCTCACGCCCTCTACTTTCTAGAACTATCCTGTACTTTGGCGAATGCTCTAGTATTTACTAGATATAGGGTAGTGTGGTATATAAAAGAGGGTGACAACGTGACGGGAATATATAATGTAATGTGTGTAGACAGTGTGTAATTGAACTGCAGTCACAGGGTATTGTTGAAGTTAACGTTCGTTGATATAGCGTTTGTTTTAGCGCGATTGTTGAAAATAAGTGTATCGTAAAGTTGTATTCGGAAAGAATAA
>NW_013667816.1:30369-34622 GCF_000517525.1 Limulus polyphemus | reverse complement strand
AGACCTAACAGTATGCTATATTGAACGTAATGCTGGGGAAGTTGAAGAGCATTTTTTCGGTTTCCTTCCGGTACAACGTGTGCGATGAAAGAAGTGGTGTAAAACCAAGAATACTACAAGTAAATCCCGAGTCTTCTTCTGCCCATGTGGTTATCATAGTTGGAATTTGACCTTAGGAGATGCTGCTTCATCCTTTTTCGTTTACTCTAGAAGCTTTGCACTCCATTTTCAGCATATTCTAACGGATGGCAAGCATTCAAATAAAATGTTATTATTACCCTAAAACCACTTTCAGAAACTAGATGGGAGTGCCGCATGTAAAGTATGAAAGCTTTCAGGTTTTAACCAGAATAGGTCTGCGACGCTTTACAAGAACTATCTGCAAATTATGAAGGTTATCCCAAACTTCATAGTGAATGTGAATTTCATTATTGTGATTGGGTCCTATGGTTTCTTATCACCTTTAATTATATGGTACGACGTCCTAGTAAAGATCAGATATCAGTAAATTATGACAAAATGATAACATGCATTTGGATAGCATTGTTATATACTTAGAATTTTTTCTGAAATAATTTGATGAATACAGATCAATGGGCTTTGTTTTAGCTCTTTTTACATCTGGCAGAAAATTTGAAGATTGAGAGATAATTCAGATAACTGGGACGTCGAATTAAGAAAAAATGTTTTATTACAAAGGTGGGGATGAACGTACCAATGATTATAAAGAACTAGTGTATAGCCCGTCAAAAATGACGGGTGTTAAAAACTGTAAAGATTGCTATAAATCAAATAACAAAAATTTTATTCACACTAAAAATCACATTTTTTGTTTCATAATATTTCTTTACACGCAACATTGACAATGTTTACACGTTATTTCTAATTTTAAAAAACGTCCTAAATGAAATTGGAAAAATGTTCTGTATTTTAGATAATGCTGCATAATACAGCATTTTAAAACGTTTTTTACATTTCTATTTTTCTATTCATGTTGCAACTTTTCAGATGTTGAAACAAAATATGTAAATATTAAAGAAATATATAATTTCTTTAATTACATAATTCAAATACTATGCGTTCACACTTATACATATGTAACTAAATATTATGTGACTCTAACGTTAGTAATAGTAGGTCTATTTGTAGTCTAATTTAAGCAATAGGCGTAATACATAAACGTAACGCAATGCTTAGCTGAAACACTACTTCACTGAAACCCTTAGTAACTTTATTTTGCTTTTGTCTACAACTCAGTGTCAAAACTTAGCTGTTCATTAAACGACTGAAAAAATGTACACAAAATGATATTTTAACTTATCGCTGTGCGATAAGAGAGCCTAAAATGCTATTTATTTTGTAATTAAGCCTAAAGTCAAGACGTAGTGTGTGATAACTTACCCTGGGCCCAAGTGTATAAAACTTCTCATGAGAGAAAAAAATATATATCAATTCTCAGTCATTTCTGATTTAAACTATTCCGCTGTTAGTGTTATATCACTGAAGTTATGAAAAATATAAAGAATAAAAAACAAACATTTCTAACAAATCAACATGTATATTAAGCATTCAACATAAACACCATAGTTGGCGCAACAACAATATTAGGTTATTGTGTACATCTCGTCAAAAATGACGGGGAAAGTACTACCACCCCATAGTACAACTTAACCTCACATTTCATAGCTGACTGAAATAAATAAATTTTGCGAAATCAAGCTTGACCAACAAAGAGGCAGAAAAGTGTAGTCGAGGCAGTTAAATGTCGGTAAATTACTTTGTGAGCCAATCAAAATTAAGATCATTCATGAAATGAATTAATAGCGTATACATAGAATATTTATTGGTAAAAACCAGTTAGATTAACAACTTCTAATATGAAGAAGAGACAGCGAATTTTGGTAACACTACTGTTGCGTCAGCGAGGTCACGTGACTAGTATCACACCACGTCCTTCTCGAACCTTCGTGAATTGTCGGAGGACTACTAGATTGGGGGTAGTCTGGTATATATAAGACGGTCACAACGTGACGGAACAATGTAATGATTAATTGAACTGCAGTCAGAGAATGTGTAATTGAACTGGGTATTGTTGAAGTCGAGCACGTGAGACGTTCGTTGAGAATTATAGCGTTTGTTATAGCGCGACTGTTGAAATTAAGTGTATCGCAAAGAATAAACCAGTTTTATTTAAGAAAGGACTTGTGTCGCTAAAGTTTCGTCGGAACGAACTCACGGAAAATTAACTAACGAACGGAGACGTAACACTACGTTCAACAATGGCTTTTATGTCTTGTCGATTAGCAACAAAAGTATAACCTAATACTGTTGTTAGTCTATTGTACTGAAAGTACAAAATGAAACAACAAAACTGGAAAAAATATTTGTTGATTTCTTAATTTAGAGTCTCCTTTGATTAAAGAGGTTTATTTGTTTTTATTTAAAACGTTGGTGATATAAAAGAATATAGCTTAATTCAGAAATCATTTAAGTTTCAAATTGAACAGATATTTTTACTTTAATGATAAATTTTATGCACTTGGCTCTAGGCTAGGTGATCCCACACCACGTCTTTACTTTAGGCTTATTATATCAACACATACAACACTTATAAGGTTTCACGGCACACCCCCTCACTGCCCTCTTGCACCCACGTCTCTAAAATCGTAATGAGCAGACAGTAATCGAAATATTCTATCTGGATAAATCCAATTTGGCTTTTATGACTCCTCCTATTTCGTGAAATCAAGCGTGACGTGACACACACTGGCTTTTATACAGGTTAAATATGTGACTTCTAATAATTTCAAGAGTTAACATTATGTTCACATAACGTTACACAAGAGATACGGTAATAAAACTGGCATGAAATATGTAAAAATTAAATACCTTTCTAAAAAATCAAATATATTGTTGCATCAGCGAGGTCACGTGACTAGTGTCACGCCCCCTACTTTCTCAAAATATCTTGTACCTTCGTGAATTGTCGGGAGATTACTAGATATAGGGTAGTCTGGTATATATAAGATGGTCACGGCGTGACGTGACTAATGTGTGTGTAGGTAGTGAGTAATTGATCTGCAGTCAGAGTATTGTTGAAGTTAACGTTCGTTATAGCGTTTGTTTTAGCGCGAATGTTGAAATTAAGTGTATCGTAAAGTTATATTCAGAAAGAATAAACCAGTTTTATTAAGTAAGGACTTGTGTCGCTAAAGTTTCGTCGGAACGAAATTACGGAAAATTAATTAACAAACGGAGACGTAACAATATGTTATGGGAAAATACAATTCTATTAGCTCAACCTAAAAGTATTACAGCAACTAATACTCGAGAATCGCTGGAAATAATGACATTTAAAAAGAATTATGATTTATTAAATGGAGATGAAGGTCCGGCGAATATCTGTCTAAGAATGTGGCGAGACCTGTTCTGATATTTATGCACAAATGCAAAATTACAGACAGGTCACGTGATAATTAAGAAAATATATAATGTGAAATTTACCTCTTGTAATTTCCCTCCTGAAGATGATGTCGAAATATGTAGAGTCATTATTTTGAAATGATTTTAACGTTGTATATTTATTATTATTTTAACACTTATATTAATCAACTTACTTAGGCATTATCAACATTATTTCTTAAAAATGAGGCGAAGAGACTAGACTGATTGAATACACGTTATTATACTTTCAATGTGTAACATTAAAAGCTGAAACTACTGGCTGGGTTTAGACGATGATCAGTTTAGTTTTCTCTTTCAAATACCACAGTTATAACAATAGTTTTTAATCGTAGTTAATACATATATATGTATTTCCACACTTTTAGGGTAGGAAATATGTAGCAGTGGCACAGCAGTATGTCTGAGGACTTACAACACTAGAAACCGGGTTTCGATACCCGTCGTGGGCAGAGCACAGACAGCCCAGCGTATAGCTTTGTGCTTAATTACAGACAAACAGACATGTTAGATTCTTGTTTTAGAAAATATTATTATTCTCCTGGTTTTGTAATGTTTTCTAATGATATAAATACAGATCGAACTTAAAATGAAAATATTAAAATACAAATATATATATATATATATAAGTGTGTGTGTGTGTGTGTATCTGTCCATTACATAACTACTCCTAGGTTGCTGGGCCAATCTCAACCAAATTTTGTGGGATAATAGTTTGGAACAAGGAGCATGTTAATGGGGTTTCACAACCCCTCCATCCCATTATTGTTGTTATTGAGCATTTATTATAT
>NW_013667816.1:18126-29575 GCF_000517525.1 Limulus polyphemus | reverse complement strand
TACAGGTTGTAACAACAGCACTGTTCAAGTAGTAGTGAAGGATAAAAAAAAGGAGATTTGGTCATTACTAACTAGGAAGAAAATGTTCAGGTCACATTTGAAGTACAGGTTGTAACAACAGCACTGTTCAAGTAGTAGTGAAGGATAAAAAAAGGGAGATTTGGTCATTACTGACTAGGAAGAAAATGTTCAGGTCACATTTGAAGTACAGGTTGTAACAACAGCACTGTTCAAGTAGTAGTGAAGGATAAAAAAAGGGAGATTTGGTCATTACTGACTAGGAAGAAAATGTTCAGGTCACATTTGAAGTACAGTTGTAACAACAGCACTGTTCAAGTAGTAGTGAAGGATAAAAAAAGGGAGATTTGGTCATTACTGACTATGATGGTCACAAAAATCAATGAATATGGTTACTTAAAGAGATGTGTACGTTGACATGACTATGATGGTCCCAAAAATCAATGAAAATGGTTACTCAAAGAGATGTGTACATTGACATGACTATGATGGTCACAAAGTGGAGCAAGTCCCCCCCCCCTATCTGGGCTGCCATCTATGTTATGTATTACATCACACTTAATATAATTAGAGTTTATCTACCAACAATTTGTTTAACTTACCAGTTGATTCAAGCCCTTCTGTAATTTTTAACCATTCTCAGTACAGCTAGAAAGAGCCAAGAGTTTAATTTATCTGCAAACTCTACTGATTTACTGATTACGTCTCTTTTTGTCATTAGTGTAATTAAGAAAAGGCAAATACACTGATTTCTGAGGCACACTGCTTGTAACAGAGGTCCAGTTTGACTGGACTCCATTAACAATATTCTACTTTGTCTTATCCAGCAGTCCTTAAATTAATTTAGTCTTTCTGCAGTTTCCAGTGATGTAGATTTCATAGCTAATATTCTGCATGGTACCTTGTCAAAAGCCAAGTACTTCAAGTCCACACTTCTTCCATAATCCAGATAACAAGTAATTAACATCCTCAAAAAGAGTTAACAAATTAGTAAGGCAAGTTTTCCATTTAGTTGAATATATGTCGGCTTTCTTTTATGATATCATATTTCACAAAATGAATTTCTGAAGTTTCTGTAGGATTTCTCCCACTATGTAAGTAAGATTAACGTGGATTTTACTTTCCTGAGAAACTCTTTATCTTCCCCTATTTAATAATAGAAGTCATGTTAGCAGTTTTTTTATCTTCACATATCTTCTCATTTTTATTGATTTACCAAAGATAAAAGAGAGAGGCTTGCATATCTGATGTTTGACCTCTTTGAAAATTCTAGGGAAAACATTGGAGAGTATATGAAACACATCTTAATAGTATGACTTAGAAAAAGAATTGTATATGGATGTCTAGCTGGGATGTAACTCTGCATTTTCAAGATTATATATGCTAAGGATATCTCAAATTAGGCCTGCTTTATAATCCTAGCTATGGTGCTGTGTTTCTTAGATATTATTTTCATGATTGTTTAGATTTTTATAATTCTTATTTGGAATTATGATGTAAAATCTTTAAAGGACTGCAAAAAAAAAGAAGCACTTTCCAATATCCTTACTAAATTTGTGCTTGATAAAAGAGACATATTGTTAATGTGTTATACATATTACTAGCTTGACAACAGCAAAATAATTGTAATTATTTATAATTATCTCCAGGAAACTGAATCAGTTCCAGTGTACTATCCTTCACCCAATGTCAGCCGTCCGGCATCTCAGTTAACAGAAGAAGAACAGATACAGATAGCCAAAAGGATTGGCTTAATCCAACATATTCCAAGTGGATTTTTTGATGGAAGCAAGAAAAATAGAGAGTAAGTTGGCCTGATTTTACAGCAACATCTGACTATAAAACTCTTGTAAGGAAGCTGTAAGTTTTTTACCAGCTTTTTTTACAGCCTTTTATAGTTAACCATTCTGGATGTGTAATTAAAAATTTATATTTTTACTGTTTATCTTGAAGATAGGTGATGAATAATTGTTGCAGCATATGTACTGTGCATGTGAAGAAAGATCTGCTATATAAGTATGTATTGAATGATGTAGCTATTGTTCTCAGCCATTGATGTTTTCTTAATGGATGGCAAATGTTATAAATTACCATCTCTAACAGAAGGAAAATCTGCAGTGTAGACAATTTGAGTTTTGTTTTTTATGCTTGAACAAAAAAAAAGATCCATTTTGTACTCATTTGAGCATCTTTGCATATTCTGTCAATTATGATGTATTGTTCCATCACATAAAAATATACAACCCTGGTATGAGTCCTTTCTGCTTGTCTTAGTATAGTGTAACAAGTACATGTCTTATAATAGCCTCAATGAAAATAGGAGACTTTCATTGCATGTTAACTTAATAAAAAATGAATTGCATTTGTAGACCTTTGCTGGTGTGATCTGATGACCTCCTTTCAGTATGTACAACTTTGGTTCATAAACTAAAACCAAGAATTAAGCCTCATGTCTTCTCCATTTTCAAAATAAAGATTATGTGCCTCTTTATAGTAGCTGTCATTCTTTAAACATCTAATATCCACTTTCAGAAATTGTGGTACTTTGAAAAGGAAATGAACATGATTGTGTGAACACACCTACTGCTGTGCCTTCATGAAAGAAACAATGGTCATGGTTTTATAAGTGGAGGCATTGTTTTGCTAATATAGCAATAAACGAGTCAGTTTTATTCTTCAACTGCATCACAATAACACTTAACATATGGCAATTTGTTTTAGTAATAATATTTTTGAAAGTATTTTTTACAAGTTTATATGCACATACACACATATATTTTATGTTGCTGAGACCTGACACTTTAAAGTTTGAGTATTTTCTTTATTTAACTCTGAAAATTTTTTTCTTTCTAGCTCAGTTTGAGTTTTTGATTGGTTAAAATTAAGTCTGTAAACACAATACTGATCTCACATAATGTCTATTAAAACAGTTTTTCACACTAGCTTCGACAGTATTAAACTACTGTGTTGTAAAATATGTTCGCCCCCCTCCTATCACTTTCCCTTCTTATCCACAATCTTCTCTTGTGTGATAATAGCGTAGAGCCAAGTATTCTTTCTGCTTGAATATTAAGCCATGTGATCATATAAAATGTGTGAGATGGGCTGATTGAGTGGTTTGTATACATCATTTAAAGTGGACATAATGCTGATGACATGTAAAGGATGAGAGCATAGCAAGAGACAGGAATATGAAGAGAAGGCCACTTACATGTAGAATCATATGTACATGTGGAGGGGTTTGAAAGGGTTAAAGGATTTTGACACAGCTGAAATATGATGCTCAGGAACTCTGTAGCACAGGTGAGTAATTGTTTTTATAAGAAAACAGTCATATTTTAATTCTAATAACCATGGTGGTGTTTCATGTTTTCAGGTGTGTCATTTGCATGGGAGAATTTGTGATTGGCGATCCAATTCGTTTCCTACCATGCCTGCACGTCTATCATACTGAATGCATAGATGATTGGTTGATGAGGTCATTCACTTGTCCTTCCTGTATGGAACCAGTTGATGCTGCTCTGTTGACCATATACCACACTAACTGAAGACTTGCTGGTTAATGACACCGTTCTCAAAAGCAAATTATACAAGCCTAGGGCTTGAAAAGGAAAAATTCTAGTCTTTCAACATTTAATATTGGGAATGTACAGAATTTAAGGCATTGAACAGAAATTTATCATTAGTGGTGATGTCACCTTATTGAAGTATATGATACTGGTAGCAGCAAAAAAAAATTGTGTTTTTGCTACCCCATACGAAAAATTGAAACGTAAAGGAGAAAAATTGATTATTAAACAGCAAAAAAATATTGTAAATATTTTATCTCATATTTTAGAGGTATGAGAAACCTTTTGGATTTCCAGTAAATATGAATGTGTAAGTTACATGGACTAAAGATATATATTTACATTAATGTATAATTCTACAACTCATAATATTCTGATATTGAGTAAATAAAACATGTAATTAACACAATATTTTGAAGTGAATTCTGATGACAATGCTCAGGAAATTTTCAATTATTAATGGAATAACACCTTGTTGACTGATTGTAAAATATATAAACATAAATGAAAAATTGGCATGGTTATTTGATAAAGTAATTGTGTATTTAAGTAGTTTTGTGTTTCCAATGGTGATGTATTACTACTTGTTTGAAATCAACATGTTAATAAAGTTTGACAGCATCATCATTTAAAAGAAATATAAATTGTAAAATGTATTAAAACTTGTATTTGTATCCAAGTTAGGTAGAGTGTTAAAAAACAAGAAACTTGAGTTCATACTTGTAATACTTCAGAGGCTACGGGAGACTGCCAGAAATAACTTTAAGAAATGTGAAAGACCCATTAAATAGTGACGTTTTTAAAGAAAATACCATGAAATTAAATAAAAGCCGTGACACTAAAATTCTTATTTTCATTAAAGATATGTTAAAGTCACTATGATTTTTGAAAAGAAATCCTAATAGTAATAGAAGTTTGAAATAAGTGAAATAATTCATAGGAGAACTTGTATCTGTGCTTGTAAAGCAGAATAAAGAAAGGTGTACGTACAGTGAAAATATAATAATGCTATGTGGCTATACACTGCAATAGTGTATGTATAACGAAATACATCCTTATCACATTACACAAGTATGTAGTTTTAGTGATTGGTACCTAAAGTCAATATATATATATATATACATGAATCATGTAGTTTAATTCCAGTGGCATAACATATATCTGTCAACATTTCTTCTAGAATTACTTATGTTGGATACATAGTAAGACAGTTCTTGTAACATACTTGGATGTATTGTCACTGATAAAACAGCTATCTTTTTGTTTGATTTGAAAACACAGATGTGCAAGGGTTATTAACAAACTTGTAAGGATATAGTAACATAATGTACGTTATCAAATGTATAAATTCTGTTAATGCTTTAATTCTTGGCTGCAGAGATTTTAAAGAATTTGTAAATCTCATAGCCAAAAATTAAATACATTTTGCCACATGAAATGTTCTGTAACTTTTACAAAAACTGAAAAGCTGAAATATAGTCTTGCATACAGCAGGGATATATTGAACTTTTGCCAGTATATTGTGTAATTTCTTTACTAATTCAGTGGAGTTTGCTACTACGTATTCTTGTGATTCCAGACAAAATATACATCAATATCATATACAAGGTGATAAAAAGAGCTTGAATTTTGCATATTCTTATAAAACTTGGCTGGACCAAGTTCATATTCAAACTCTCATTTGTACATGTTATACCTGCAGTAACTTGATCAGGTTAAATGACACGTATGATGTTGATTGTTGTTGACTATATGTGAGCAACATTCAGGTTTGTAATACAAGGCCATTAGCTCACTGCTAATTATTGTAAAAGAAGTAAGTTCAGTATCAGCTGACTTGTCTTAAAAAGTTATGACTAGAAGGAACTTAAAAGATATTTTGTGGTATTAAGAATGTTCAAACAATGTGATTAGAATAAATTTAACAATTTTAGAAAATATATTCTTATACATACACTGGTGATTCCAGGATTTTCAGAGGAGAGTATCGTAACCGAATCAAGGGTATTCAACTTTAAGAGATTTAAGTGATAAGCTTGCAAAAAGCAATTTTATTTCCCCCTGTTCCATCTTCAGAGATAAATTTAGCTTTTATTTTTGCCAGGAGATGTGTGTGGGGTGGAGGCATATGCCCTATTCTAGACCCACCAGTGCTATATTTATTCCATTTTAAATTATTCCAAGAAAGTAAACTTTATTATTTTTTCTTTACTTCTCTAGTTAAACATTTGTAAAAAACACAAAAAACAAACAAAAAGTAAATATAATATTATGTGGGAAGATTTGGGAGAATGTTCATGTATTATATACTAAAGTGTGGTCCTTTTTAACCCTCCATTGCTTCAGCAAGTACTGTTGTAATCTGTTTCTAATGTCTACTCACCATATGACCTAAATGTCCATATGATGAGCTTCTAGACACTTGAATTTTCAGCTAATTTTGAAACATTGTTTCTTCTATTTGCATTGAATCACAATGTGACCTGAATATTTTCTTCCTAGTTATGTCAACATACACATCTCTTTGAGTAACCATCTACATTGATTTTTGTGACCATCATAGTCGTGTCAACATACACATCTTTTGAGTAACCATCTACATTGATTTTTGGAACCATCATAGTCGTGTCAACATACACATCTCTTTTAAGGAACCATCTACCACTGATTTTTGCAGAGAAAAAGCTGTTTTGCTGAACCACTCCATTGTCCACAAAGAGGATTCTTCTCCCCATCAAAACCTCCTTAAAATTTGTGAAGAGGAGGTTTGCACATCTGAAGTGCCCCACCCCAAAATTGGGGGAAGTTCAATTGTTTTTGTTTCATCTCAAAAATATAAAACAGAAGTATAGGACTACATGCATAGAAGAAAAGGTTTAACTGAACTGTGCAGTTTTCAAATCATCACACCTGTACACCACTATGTTTTTTGTTTTAAGTATGTGATGGCATGTTTATTGTACAACAACCATTCATTTAATCACTTGAGTACAGCTATTGTACTCAGTTTACTAGACCTATATTGTGTTTTGCAGTGTGAATTCATATGTTCATATACCGTATTATATACACATTACACAAACTTTATAGATAGATATGATAGATATAGTGTAAGTCATAGTGTAATATCTACAAAAACAACCTAACTGATCAAGTAATGTTTGTAGTAAACAAAAATTACCTAACGAATCAAGTTGTGATTATATTAAACAATTACATAGCTACAAAAATGATCTAACTGAGTAATGATTTTTGTAAGCAAAAATTATCTAACTGATCAAGTTGTGATTGTAATACTTAAGATTAACACAATCCAACAGGGGTATGGAATTGGCCATCTTTTTTTGTCCTCCATATTATGATCATTTGCATCTACAATCCTTGAACCAACTGCTCCTATTAATCACTATTAAACTGATTCAGTCATTTCCATTTCCGAAAATACTTGTCCAAATTAATGAAAACAAAATGGACCCAGCAGTACATGAAATCAGGCATATCGAGCACCAAAATAAATAGTGATGTATTAATATTCAAAGTTATATTAGATACTTCTTTTCCGTTTTTTTTTCGTGTTGTAACGGCGGCAATATGTAGTAAAAAAGTCGTTACATATATAAAATTGCCTTGTTCTAGTCTTTTTATGTTGTTCTCTTTTTTAGATAATTTCAATTTTGCTTGAGCGGATATTGCAGTAATATCATATTAAAAAGATTGGCAATGGAACATCCTTCACTAACCGACGTTGACTAAATAAAACAGCCGACCAATGCTGTGAGAAAATATAGGTCACGAGGTTACATTGCCAACTGGGCAAAGAAAGCGAATTTATCCACTGAATTCAGGCGCGCTTTCTTTTGTCCGTTCTACTTGGTTTTCATCGTGACTAGTTCGGCAGATATTCATTTTGAGGGACAGAAAGCTAACGAGCTATACATTAATCAAATAGAGGCAACCATTCACTTGTATAGGGAGGTACGCACGCTGTTTGTGTGTTGTGTGTGTAAATAAAGATTGTTTTCACCGTCTTTTAAATGTCTCCAATTTGTTAATTTCTCATGCACCTTAAAACTCAATCAAATTATCAACTACAGAACACATCATTGACTGAAATAACTTGTTATCTGCAAGTTTGCCTATCTGATCATGAAAATCAATTCACATGAAAATACCACATATATATATATAAAGGAAAGAGAGTTCTTTTTTTTTTGTTAGTTGTTAAGTGCAAAGCTACACAATGAGTTATTTCATCTGTGCACCAACACGTGTGTCGTTATAAGCCTTCAGACTTACCATTGGTGTGAAGACAAATCTGCTTTCCTGTGAAGGTATTTTAAAATTACTTTTCAAACAAAATGGTTAAAAACGAAAGTGTCGCACATGAAAGACAGACAAGTAAAACTATAAGTAAAAAAATTATATACACGAAACAAAATTATTTAATAAATAATTCTGCAAATATTTTCAGTAATTTGTCTGGGAAATTTCTGACGGTCCCTTAATATCGATATATGCCATAGATAATTTAACATATTTGATCAGATGATGGTACTGTAGTTGTTTGTTTTTTTGCTATAGTTAGTTTCGAAGAAATATGATCCTTGAACTTTGGGTGTTTATTTGAAAGAAAACAATAGTTTCATTATTGTTGTGTTAATGGGCAAACTCTTTAACTCAAATATCAATGAAGTTCTGAAGAAGAGTGCTGCAACTTGATTTCGTCAGCGTTTAGGTTACTGTTACTAATACAACTTTTCAGTTTCAGCAATTATATACTAATAAAGTTTTGAAAATTCAGTTTGTAACTGCGTCAAAACTGCTTGTTACAATTTCATGGGTGTAAAGGAAAAGAAGCCTAAGATAAAAATTTAAGGAACGAGAAATTTTAGTTTTATTAAAGTTGCAATACAAAACAGGATTCTCTTATTTTTTTATAAAATGTATTATCAATTGAGTCATTTTATTGCTATTGAGAAAAAGTATCTACGAATATTTATTGGTTTAAACTTATAGTTGGTAAGATAAATACAGATTAGATTTTTCTATCGTGTATATATTTGGAATCCACAAGCTTAATTTTGGCGACAGAAGGAACTTATAATGGGAAATTGCAACTGTTTGAAGTCTTTATCATCAGATGATGAATCACTTTTGAGAGAGAATCAGAATTCAAGATTGTCATCAACAGAACAGTTGGGACCACCACCACCTTATCAGGTAGACATTTTATTTAGGCAAGTAGTTGTGTGTCACAGTCATCAACATTTTCTGGCAAATATAGCTGAGTAATTTTTATAGACAAATACTTATGTTTCCCACTACCTGAACTGTGTTACAATAAAGTAGACATTTTTTATAGACAATTGTATACTACAATCATTGCATACTTATCAAGTAGATAAGTGGGGTTCTCTAATTGGGGATTTTGCTAAAAAATTTTAATTTATAAATTTCAAAAGTCAATAGTGCATTTGTATAAAGAGCAAAAAGTGCATCCTATATAAATTTGAATTGTGGCTCTATTACAAAAAAATGTGGCATTTTTAGTAGTTGAGTGAATCCTAAATTAATCCACGTGAAACATGGGTAATTATCTGTAACCAGATACCTTCATCATTTCTTTGAGTATTTTGATGAAACAAACTGCAAACTGAATGACAAGCTTTTATGACATATAATTATTTAATTAATTTTTTTCATTTTTAAAAAATTCAGCAGTATGGCATCTGCGGTGTAGCTTACATATGGAAACAATGTAGATGAATAATTGCATGCAGTTCATTACAGCAGCTTTGTAGAGGCTTGAAATTTAACATTCACAAATACTACAGTTAGGTTTTTAATACAAAGCTATCTGCGCTAGCCGTCCATAATTTAGCAGTGTAAGACTAGAGGGAAGGGAGCTAGTCATTACCACCCACTGCCAACTCTTGGGCTACTGTTTTACCAACGAATAATGGCATTGATCGTCACATTTTAACGCCCCCACGCTTGAAAGGGGGAGCATGTTTGGTGTGACGGGGATTCGAACCCGCGACTCTCAGATTTGGAGTCGCGCACTCTAACCACCTGGCCATGCCGGGCCTGCTTCAGTGGTATAAGCGATTTTGAAAAATGTGTGTGTAGGTAGTGAGTAATTGATCTGCAGTAAGAAAGTATTGTTGAAGTTAACGTTCGTTATAGCGTTTGTTTTAGCGCGAATGTTGAAATCAAGTGTATCGTGAAGTTATATTCAGAAAGAATAAACCAGTTTTATTAAGTAAGGACTTGTGTCGCTAAAGTTTCGTGGGAACGAAGTTACGGAAAGTTAATTAACAAACGGAGACGTAACAATATATATCTGCCTGAATCATACAAACTTTAACTTTCGCATGAATAACACTTCTATTGAAATTAGAAGGCAAATATAATGATCATTTACCTTTAGAACTTTTGTGAAGTCTTAGATTTTGTAGAATGATATACTTTAGCTACAAACAAATGCACAACGTATACACTTAAATTTATATCTATAAAATTTATTGATTTATTATTTATTGATTATTGATTTTTCTCGGTAATGACGGACATAACCAATAAATTCCGCCACAAATGTGCTACGATCATTGAAGTAATAACAAAATATCGTATGTAGGTATGCCCCAAAATAGCCATAATTAGCATTCAAATTATGTTACAAATAAGATTACGCATCAGCTAATTTAAGTTTCTCAGTGGCACAGTGGTATGCCTGCAGACTTGTACGGCTACAAACTAGGCTTCGATACCGTGGTGGGCAGAGCACAAATCACCTTTTAAGTAGGTTTGTGTTTAATAGCAACTAACAAAAAGTAACAGCTAATTTAATTTTAACATCTGTGATATACAGGTATATAATATGTTTTTCACCTGTATGCTTTAGTGATTGGTTTGTTTTGAATTTCGGGTATATATAAGATGGTCACGGCGTGACGTGACAGACCCCCCCCCCCCCCCAATCTAGTAAATGCTAGAGCACTCCCGAAGGAACGGGATGGTTCTAGAAAGCAGGTGGCGTGACAATAGTCACGTGATCTCCCTGACGCAACAACGGAAATTTACAGTTGCTTTCACAAGTCACTACAAGAAACATTAACGATTATCCCTGGGACTTTCTCCTGTAAAAAAATAAAAGAAGACGCAGAAGCCTTCTACAGACGTAACACAGGTAAATGTAACAGAAAAATTATTTTCAATAGTGTTTTATTTGTCTAGCGCTCGACACGACTTCTTTATCTTTTCGAAGTAACGAATAAGTTTTAATCTCATCCGTCCAGACTGAAAGCAAAATCAAATCCACTTGGATTCTCTTTTTGCTGTCAGATTCGGTTGAAATAAGTATGGTTAAAGAATATTAATGCCACATTTGATGGGATTCGTATTTCCCAATCCCCATAGAATTATTACGTGCATAAATTTTAGCTCCTCTCCAGATAATCTATATTTCAATCACCCACCAAATAATTTTATCTGTATGACACAAGAAATAATCTTCATATTAAATTAAAATTTGAGTGTGAAGTATCCCTTATTTTTGAAACAAGTTTCATCTGGAGGGTTTGTCATCTTCGTTATGTTCCCCGGTGGGATAGCGGTAAGTCTTCAGATTTACAACGCTAAAATCAGGGGTTTCCATTCCCCTCGGTGGACACAGCAAATGGCCCGATGTGGCTTTGCTATAAGAAAACACACACACACATCTTTGTAAGAAATAACATTTCAAATGTTTATCATCGGAACCACGCGTACTATAAATATATATATATAGAGAGAGTTTGTTTGTTTGTTTTGGAATTTCGCGCAAAGCTACACGAGGGCTATCTGCGCTAGCCGTCCCTAAT
>NW_013667816.1:10008-17248 GCF_000517525.1 Limulus polyphemus | reverse complement strand
TCTCTAGTACTCGAACAGTGTGGTTGTTACAACATGTATTTAAAATGTGACCTGAACATTTTCTTCCTAGTTAGTAATGACCAAATCTCTGTTTTTTTATCCTTCACTAGTACTTCAACAGTGTGGTTGTTACAACATGTATTTCAAATGTGACCTGAACATTTTCTTCCTAGTTAGTAATGACCAAATCTCTGTTTTATTATCCTTCTATATTGCTTAAACAGTGTGGTTGTTACAACCTGTACTTCAAATGTGACCTGAACATTTTCTTCCTAGTTAGTAATGACCAAATCTCCCTTTTTTATCCTTCACTACTACTTGAACAGTGCTGTTGTTACAACCTGTACTTCAAATGTGACCTGTACATTTTCTTCCTAGTCAGTAATGACCAAATCTCCCTTTTTATATCCTTTTTACACTATGAAATGGAATATTGTTAGTATCTGAATGTTACTTTTATTTGTTTCACACTGAGAACACTAACCAATGCCTAGACTGATCTAAACACAAGACCAGTTTTTTCAGTCTTGTGATTAAAAATGTAATACATAATGAGACTTGTTTGAAAGATTTTCCTGGAAACCACTCTACTAGAATGTATAGGATATTGTCTTGTGTTTTATTGTGTAATGGACTTGTTATTGGTAATTGTAACCGTGGTTCAGCACATCTCGGGTGTCCGTCCATTTGTCAGTAACATCACGTGTATTTATAGATTTATGTTATTTTCAGTTTTATTTTCATGAAATCCTATATAAAAGATCGAATGGTGAACATTTTAAAAACTCTTTCATCTGTTCTTGATTTGATTTTTTTTTATTCTATTATTGCAGGTGGATTATGTTGAAAATGACTTGTTTGATTTTGTGGAATGTCAGTATAGCTATTAACCATTAAAAATACCTGCACACTTTGAACAGTACAGTTTTATATTAAGTGTGACATGCTCCTTGATGTGTTAGGTAGAAGTCTTTAATTTGAAAAAAAATCATTTTATTTATAGTAATATAATACATAAAAAAATCTGGAGTAATTGAATCAGAAAAACCTGTCAATTTTGTTACCCTGATTTTATTATATAAACTTGGAAGATCTTAAAAATGGTTATATCATCATTTTAACTAAGAATATATTTATGAATGTTTATTTTCATTTGAAGTCTTCCTGTAATGAGCTGAACTGTTTTGTTGATTTAAAGATTAACTAAGAAATGCAAGTGTATTTAAATGCTAAACCTGTGGTGTGTGTGCCCCCCACCCCTTTGAAGGCATAAAGAGTCAGTAGGGCTATGTAATTATGACTATAGCAGAATATAAGTTATATGTAAAAGTATAAATTTTAAAAACTATTGTACAATCATTACTGCTATTAAGTAACTTAGTAACAGTAATTAACATAGGAAAATGATGGAGTGTGTGAGGAGGGGTGCAACAAAACAAGAGGACAAAATGGCTCAATCCTATGAATATAAAAATAAAAGGTAGAGGACTGTCTTGATTTGGAAACATTTTCAGTTTTATTACATTTATAATTCATAGGATGGAATACTAGAAGCTTAATATTCGTACTGGCATGTATAACTTTGGTAAACACAAGAATAGTGGGATCAATATTTACTTAATGAAGTCTTTGATTTTATAATATGATAAATATATACATACATAAATTTTTATTTTAAAGAATTGTGAGGAGGTATAAGGTAAGGTAAGTTTTCCATAACAGTACTGAACCTATTAGCTTGAGCAGTTCAATTACATCCTACCATTATGGTTGTGACAAGTTCAAATCCTGTAGGCCTGTCTTATAACTCTCAACTCTTTAAGAAAAAATATACAGTGCCTTGCAAAAGTATTCACTCCCTACCAATAATGTTAAATTTTGATGTAAATACCAATAATGTAAACAGTTTTGTTAATGAACTTGTTTTTATTCAAAACTCTAATGATCAAACTTAACACTGTTATGTGTGAAGGAGGTTGAATGTCAGCAAAACCTGCAAAGAAAATATATAAATTGAAATTTGCTGATTGCATAAGTATTCAGCCCCCTAAGTCAATACTTCATCGAATCATCTTTGGTAGCAATTACTGTTGTGAGTCTTTTTGGATAGGTCTCTACTAGCTTTTCACAATGGGATGGTGTAATTTTGGGCCATTCTTCCTGTCAAAATTGTTCCAATTCTGACCAGTTTGTTGGGGATTGTTGATGGATTGCAATCTTCAAGCCTCATCATAAATTTTCTATTAGATTCAAGTCAGGACTTTGACTGGGCCACTCCTGGACATTCACTTTCTTCTTTTGAAACCACTCTAGTGTGGCTTTGGCCTTGTGCTTCAGTTCAATGCCCTGCTGAAATGTGAATTTTTGACTAAGTATTATATTCTTGTCTGATTCAAGCAAATTTTCCTGTAGGATTCACTGGTACTCTGCACCATCTTCCCCTCAATCCTGACAAGCTTCAAAGTCTCTGCTGATGAGAAGCGTCCCCATAACATGATGCTGCTACCACCATGCTTGACAATTGGGATGGTGTTGACTGAGTGCTGTGTTGTGCTTGCACCAGACGTAATGCTTTGAATTTAGACCACAAATCCCAAATTTTGTCTCATCCGACCACAAAACCTGCTGCATGTCTGTAGTATCATTTACGTGCTTTATCGCAAACTCCATATGAGATTTAAGATGATTCTTTATCAGTAATGGCTTCTTTCTTGCCACTTGCCCATACAGGCCAGCTTTGTGTAGGAACTTGGATATTGTCAATGTATGAACACTGACTCCCATCTCAGACATGGAACATGCAAATCTTTCAAAGTCACTGGTATCTTCACAATGGCATCCCTAACCAGTTTCCTGCTTGCCCAGCGGCTTAGTTTGGAAGGGCAGCCTGATCTGGGTAGCAACTGAGTGGTATGAAGTACATTCTACTTCTTAATGTGGGACTTCACCGTATTCAAATGGGTAATCAGTGACTTTGAAATTTTCTTGTAATCTTCTCCTGATCTGTAATTCTCTATCACTTTATCCCTGACTTGTTTGGAAAACAGGATGGTTTGTTGTAGCACTATGCGAGTTATGGCTTGAATAGATGCATTTACTTTGATTACAACAGACTGAGACCATTACACTAATTTTGTGACCTTTCAACTAATCTTTTGCACCTGAACTGATTTAGGGTTGTTATAGCAAAGGGGTTGAATACTTATGCAATTGAGAATATTGTAATTTTCTTGAAAAATCTAACTTACTTACATAATATCATTTTCTTTTAGTTTTCTTAGTTTGGAGTAGATTGTGTAGATTCTAAATATGAAGTCCCATTTGAAAGTTTCATGATCGCAAGCTCAAATGGCAACAAAATGTGGAAACTTTGCAGGGGGTGAATACTTTTGTAAGGCACTGTTTATATATATATATATATGTATACCTTTTCTATAATATGTAACAAGATCAGTTACAAAACCATTCCATAAACAGCTGAGAACTAAAAAGACACTATTTCAGCTTTTATCAGCCCAGCTAGACGGATGGCCAATACCACTGAATGCAGTTTAATGTGACTGTTAGAGCTAGTTTGAAGCCATAGAGTCTTAATACTGTTTCATCTTGAAAGAATATTAAGGTGAGTGTATAAATATGTACTATTTCACAAAATGCAATAAATGATTGAATTTCATTTGCAAGTGAAAATGTTGCCAATTTGGAACAACTTGCGTGTTTGTAAACATTTCAACTTGAGTTTTATTACATTAACTCTGTAGTAAAAAAAAAACGTGTAAGATCATTCAAAACCATCCTTAAACATTGTACATGTACAGTGTTCTAATTATGCAATGGATTACCAATGATACATTTGTTGACAGGAAACATTTAAGATTTATCACATTTTCTATATCTCTCTACATTCTTTTCTCTTGTATTTCTGGATTTTGAATAACTGAGTTGAGAGACACCTGTGGGCATTGCATGTGAAGCTATTCTTGCCAATTCCTCTCTTCTTGATGTAGTTTGTCTTTTAAGTGGATAGTTTTACTTTGTTGTTCATATCTTATACAGGGTGTCCCAAAATTAATATAGCAAAAAGAAAGTTGAATAAAAATTATTTGAGATAACAAAATTCCAAACAAAATATCTTTTGAAGGCTTGTAAGTTATATTTCATTTAATTTATAAACTTTAGTATGTATTCCATTATTAGCTATAATCAATCTATTTCTGGGTTCAAATTCTAAGAAAATCTTTAAAACACAGCTGTAGGGATGGATAAGACAGCATCATGGATATGAAGCTTTAGTTCCTCAAGATCCCTTGGTTTGTTATGGTAGACTTTTGTTTTCAAAAATCCTTAAAGATAAATGTTCAAAGGGGGTTAAATTGGGGGAACTCTTCAGTAGTTGTCATTTTACTCCAAAACAGGATTTATTTTGAAATCTGAAATAAAACACATTCATAAATAATTTAATTAATAACAATAATAATTAACATAAGTAAAACTTACATGCCTTCAGAAGATATTTTGTTTTGAATATTGTGGTTATTTCAAATATTAAAAAAGTTATTAAATTTTATTTTGGGTATATTCATTTTGGGACACCCTGTATTTGATGAATGATTATATCTATAGTTTTATAATTTATTTCTTATTCTGTGTAATTTTGTTTTATATGCTGACTCCTGTAATTCAAACAATGTGAAACAAGTTTCTTAATCTAGGGATTGTATTCATTATTTGTGTAGTTTATTTGATTTCAATTTCTACTTTATTTACATTACAATAGATTAATTGCATCTTTAATCAATTTGAAGAAAGTAAAAAAAAAAGGCTGGTTTCAAATTTTATTATTTCAACTTTTATACCAGATCATCCAATGAAATTAGATGTTTTGTTTTTTCTATATACTTGACATTTTACAGTATTTTTGTGTATATACAAACATTTAAATCTTCAGAACATTACTATAAATACAAGTTCATTGCTTTAGCATTATTGTCCAGTATCAGTTGTGGTTACTAGTGTATTCAGAACCAGCTGTTGAATATAATAAAGCCAATTTTTCCTTGAAGTTCTTCCACTATAGAGATGAAACTTTAAAACACAACTCTAATGATTGTTGTGTTTTGCATTAAATAATCTTTTTAAGTACCAAAAATGGCCTAAGTGATGAATATTAGTTAAGCTCTGTTGTTGCTTCTCTAAGGTTGTGAAATAGTATCATAAGCTTTGGTTTTTAAAAAGGTTCCTTACTTTACAAAACCCTAGTAATTTTTCAAAAAATGTTTTATAGCTATAAATATATAAGCAGTATGTGAAAGAGATCTGTACTTCTTTTGTATTTATGATAATTCATAACTGTAATCTTATCATTTTCTTCCATAATAAAAGCTTGTTTAAAATTAGTAGTTTCAGCAAGATACAATATGAGATTATCTGACACAAAGCTCTCATTCACAGTATCATTAATCCTACAAGACAGAGTAAAATGTCACTGAAAAGTGACGAAAAACAAACAAACTGAAAGACACAAAAAATGTTTAGTTCCCACTTTTGTCATTTCACTTAAAATTTCTTTATAACATAACATAATGTTTAGGGACAAGGAGGGACCTGTTGATCCATCTTGGCTGTCCCATCCTCTAAACTAAGCTAAAACTATTAAATGAATAAATTAAAAAAAAACAACCTTAAAGCCATCCCTTATTGTTCATATAGTCATCAAGCTTTCTGTTAAACTCACTTCAATTTACTTCCTCCACAACATCCTAAAGCAATCCATTCCAAAGGCCAACCACCTTGTTAGAAAAATAAAACTGTCTTAGCTGAAGATGACTCGCACCTTACCAAAATTTATATTTGTGTCCCCTAGTCCTACTATTTTTACTGTTAAGTATGAAAAAAAGATGATGCATTAACACAATCAATTCCATTTACAATCTTAAACACCTCAATCAGATCCCCTCTAACTCTTCTTTTTTCAAATGAAAACAATTTCAAATATCTTAATCTTTCCTCTTATGACAACCCCTTATCCAAAGCACCATTATAGTAACCACCCTCCTCTGAACCCTTTCCAACAATTCAATGTCCTTCTTAAGGTAAGGATCCCAAGACTGAACACAATGCACTAAATGTGGCCTGATCAGTGACCTATACAATGAAATTATAACATATTTAGACTTGTATTCAATATTTCTGTAGATACAACCTAAAATCCTATTTGCTCTACCACTAGCAGCAACAGTACAGATGAGTTGAGTCAGTGACCGACTACTGATCACTGATCACAAGCATCCAGACCAATGCTATCTACCATCGGCAAACCATGCGCTTGGTATAAAGCTCCTGGTCGACAACTTCCAGCAAGATGCTGCTCCACGGATGGGAAGGCATAGACTAACATATCATTATAGACAACAAAAAACAATTTGAACCTTCAAGGCTGTTCTTGCACACTTACTACTGAGGAAAATGAAAATTTAATTGCACTTTATTTTTCAGGAAATAACGGATTCGCCCTTTAAACTTGTAAAGTGCTGGCTTCTGTAGACTACTGATAAAGGCAACTCATTCCATGAGCCAGTTAAGAAAATAAAACTGTCTTAACTGGACTCTAGCCTGTCATTTTTACAAGTTTTAAGTTTGTGTCCTTTCGTTCTATTGTATTCAAAACACAGCAGAGAAATCAGAGACCTTTATCTTGTCTATCCCCTACGAAATATTGTAAGCTTCATTATCCCCTTTACTCATTTTTTCTCGAGATGAAATAAGTTAAGAGATGTTAATCTCTGTACAAGATAACCCTTCTATGCCTGGAATCATTCTACTAGCCCTCCTCTGAATTCTTTCCAATCAGTCGATATTCTTTTTTAGATAAGATGGATTACGAATCAAACTGCAGGCAGTATTTAAAGTTAGGCCTAACCAGTGCCTTGTATAGGGAGGTAATTACCTATTTTGAATTTTGACTTGTAATTAGTATGTCTATAGATACACCTTAAAATTTATTAGCTTTAATACTAGCAACTGTGGTATTTTCAGGTTGAACCAATTTCCTCAAATAGTATAAGGTATAATCATAAATAATATTCAACGTTAAATTGGTACACAGTTAAAAAACATTTTATTTAGGTCTATCTATGGCCTTCAATAAGTTGACGACTCTACCATGTTTCGACTTTACAACGTTATTCTCAGAAGTGAATTACAAGACAATTGCCAAAGTATTTATAGCTTGTTAGTAGGT
>NW_013667816.1:9287-9933 GCF_000517525.1 Limulus polyphemus | reverse complement strand
AACTTGTTAGTAGGTCATTGAACTGAATGTTATTTTTCATACATTCATGCTAAACCATTCAAAGGAGATCAATTCACATTCTTGCAGAAATATTCGCCAACCCTTCATCTCTATTTAATACTACATGATCTTTATGTGTTTTATTATTTCTAACGATTCACGAATATTATTACCTATTACACTTTTAGGTTGAGCTAATATTACAGTTTTTTCCCATAATATTGTGTGTTGTGTTTCCTGTACATGTTCTGCTATGGATGAATTTTCAGTTTTTTCATTTTTTACATAGCCTTTATGCTCATTTTTAGCGGTATTTTAAATTACGTTTTGTCTGACCAATGTAAATACTTCCACGTTCACATTCTATTTTATACATTCCACTTTTTCAGTTAAATGTATTTCGTCTTTCGTAGTACCTAAGATTTGATTCGTCTTATTTATCGATTTGAATACAGTGTTACGTCTCCGTTCGTTAGTTGATTTTCCGTAACTTCGTTCCAACGAAACTTTAGCGACACAAGTCCTTTCTTAATAAAACTGGTTTATTCTTTCCGAATACAAGTTTATGATACTGTTGCGTCATCGAGTCACATGACTACTGTGACGCAACGTTTCTAGAACTATCATGTACTTTGGCGAATGCTCT
>NW_013667816.1:2392-8548 GCF_000517525.1 Limulus polyphemus | reverse complement strand
AGAGCATTCGCCAAAGTACATGATAGTTCTAGAAACGTTGCGTCACAGTAGTCATGTGACTCGATGACGCAACAGTATCATAAACTTGTATTCGGAAAGAATAAACCAGTTTTATTAAGAAAGGACTTGTGTCGCTAAAGTTTCGTTGGAACGAAGTTACGGAAAAAATCAATTAACAAACGGAGACGTAACAATACACTTAATTTCAACAGTCGCGCTATAACAAACGCTATATCTCACGTGGCTAACAATATTTTGTCCGCATACATTCAATTACTCATTACACTGTTCCCCCGTCACATTGTGACCGTCCCATATATATATACAAGACTAACACATATCTAGTAAATGCTAGGGCATTCTTGAAGGAACAGGATATTTCTAGAAAAGGGGTGGCGTGATACTAGTCACGTGACCTCGCTGACGCAACAATATCTGTTGTTTTTTGAATACTTTAAATAAACTAGTAGTTAAACCTGGAACATATGGTAAGATTAAGCCTTCCTTTTTAATCTTTTCATAACTAGGTTTTAAAGTATTAACTTGATCAATTATTATAGTATTAGTGAATTTCTTAATTGCTCTATCTATAAGTCTGGGTTAAAACCTCTTTCGACTGCTATATATTTAATTAATAACAATTCGTTTTTTAAATCATTTTGGTTAGTACATATCTTCAAAGCTCTGTTAACATAACTATAAAACGCAGACATTTTTTGTGACTTAGTATGACATGATTCTTGGTGTGGGGGCATAAGAACAGAAAAAGGTTTCCGGTAAACTGATGTTTCTAAATTACCTTGTACATTCCTTTTCACCAATACATCTAGAAAAGGCAAACTATTATTTTTCTCAATTTCAAACGTAAATTGTATGGATGGTTCAATGCTGTTCAAATAGTAAGCAAACTCTGCCTGCTTTATAACGGGAGGATCGACAGGGTACATTACCAAAATAAGTCTAAATTTAACTAAACTAAATGAGTTCAAGCAAAGCAATAGATTGAATATGGTGTGTGATACCAAATAAAGACAGTTTTTTTTAATCATTGGAGAAATACAGTGTGCATAATTGGACAAACACAATGTGTATAATTTCATTAAAATGCTGGATGGTACCTGTTATTAGACTGGAGAATTAAGTGATGTTCTTCCCTTAAGATGTCTTACCGTTAATCAACTCACTCAAGATCTTGTGTAGGCTGTTTAAATCTAACGCTTATTACTTAATAAGAAACGTCAGATTTACTCATAGCAACTAGCACTACCCACGTGACTGGTAATTCTCATTCTACACAGGGTAGACGGTAACTTCTAGATATCATCTGCTCTACCAGTAAAGGACGCTGCTGCCATTGACCTTATTGTATAGTACTCGCAATGAGCAGAACAAGTATTATTTTTAGAGAACAAGAAAGGAACAAAGGCAGCCAGAAGGAAGTCATGTAATGGTGTTCTGCAAAAACTGCATAGACTCAGAATAAACAATTAAAAAAATTCTACATAAAAAATAAGGTAGAAAATCTATGGCATACCTGCTTACCATTCAACAGAATACTGCCAAGACCCATGTATTCAATGATATTGTTGAGAGGGTTTCCATTTATATTAAACATGTGATCTAAATTTTGACAATCCAAATGCATCATCTCACATGCACTATAACTAAAGGACATCTGCTAAATATTTGTCCACCTTGCCAATTGATCCAAGTCATTCCGTAGTAACTCAAACTTATCTCAATACAGCTATAAATACCTATAAGCTTAATACCATCAGAAAACTTTACTAATATACTAATTACTTTTATCAGTGTCAGTAATGTACATAAGAAAAGCAAAGGCCAAAGCACGTTTCCTGGGGCACTTCATCAGTAACAAAGGTCCAGTTTGACAGACTTTACAATCTTTTGCTTCCTTTCATCCAACCATGTATCCTACTATCCAATTAATTGGTTTAGGATATCATACATTTCCTACTCCTTAGTTATTAGGTAATTTTTTAAAACATTCAGTGTAATTAAGTTTTTTTCTTAATATAGAACGTCATACAATCAAGAAAACTATCAAGTTTCTCTTGCCTTAGTTATTACAGTATCAGATGGTTCACCATGTGCATCATATGCACTAGAGAAAATTGCTATAGATAGCTACAGTGATGTTTTCCACTGGCAAGTCAGGTGAAGACTAAAGGGCATGATAACCTTGTTGACAGTGTGAGTGGCCCTCACATGAATTTTGTGTGCACCTGGAGAAGTTTAAGTGTGTATATATATATATATATATATATATTGTTTTGCTCTGTTGGTTTCAGATAAACTGATTATAGATTTTGATGCAGATTTAGACTTACAGATTGATTTCGATTTTCAAACAGACCTTCAGATTGTTTTCAAGAGATGGCAATCTGAATAAGTCGTTGTTTGACAGTTTTAGCTTAAGTTTACTTAGCTTCAGCACTTGTGAACTAGAAGTAGACTGGTGAGAGTGGATAAATGAATCTCTTCCCCACCTTTCTCTTTCCAGTTGAAAAGTTAACACTAAAACACTTGTCTTAAATGCTATCTTGAAACTTGACTGTATTGTTTTAGATTAACACTTGTGATTGTTTGCAAACTTGCTTCCAGTCTCTTTATTGTAACTCGGACTTGGTCAAAAACAAAAGCATAAAATGTTGTCACTCCTTCATGATTCACTGTTTGTCGAATCTTCCTGTTATCTTTCACGTCGTTCCCTGCAAAATCAAGGCAATCTGAAAATACATCACTTGTTTTTCCCCGCTCCTACCAATGTCATTTTATTAGTTAATCTCCAGTGTAGCATTTTATCTAAAGTTTGAAAATGTAAATACGTCAAGCCCACACTAAATCTCAAATATATGTTTCACATTTCTATATCATACTCCTTTCCATTTATCAGATAGTTTTAAATCTGGAATATTTATTGTTTCCCCACATATCAAGTAGGTGCATTGGTGTAGGAAAATATCAATATCCAAACGCATGGGCGTCCGCAGAAATTTTTCCAAGGGGGGGGGGACAAAGTATTGTGAAATTGTGGAGTGAATAAAAAATTCATACACATATGTTGAATGAATAAAGTAAAAATTATGTTTCTCATTTTCCTAGGGGGGGGGCAAGTGCCTCCTATTTCCCCCCTCCTGCGGAAGCCTATTTCCATACGTACTATTTTAACTTACAATAAAACCAGATAACAGTTAACTTCGAAACAAATTAACACATCTGTAAGGGAAAAAAAAATTTAGTGGATCTATGATGGCTATCTTTTATGATATAATATTTCACTAAATAATATCGCAAAACATTACTTCATCAGACTAGACTTTTTTCCCACTATAAAAATCCAGGTCAACTCTTGTCAACCATCCTTACTTTTTATATAAAAAGTATATATATATTCTTTAGTATATTTCTGCTAACTATTGTCATATAATGAACGAAATGAACATTGGATAAAAGGAATCTGAAAAAAAAAGCAGTCTGGTGTGATGTTTATCATTAATTCTATACCAAGTGGCTTCATTGCTTTGCCATCTGTTGGCGTTGTTATCCTAACATTATTTCTTTCATACTGGCCCGGCATGGCCAGGTGGTTAGAGCGCTCGACTCGCAATCTGCGTTACACCAAACATGCTAGTCCTTTCAGCCGTGGGGGCGCTATAAAGTTACGGTCAATCCCACTACTTTAATAAAAGTCACAACAAATTTTGGTTCGTTTTCTCATTCCCTCTTAACACTTCACATAACACTTCAGATGTATCTTTTGTCTGCCTAGGACGCCTCATGTTCAATTCCACAACTCATCAGCTGAGCATTGCTACACTAAATCTATCTAAAACACTTTTCATGTGCAGTATGTAAGTTTGTTTGTTTTGAGTTTCGCACAAAGCTACACCAGGGCTATTTGCGCTGGCCGTCCCTAATTTAGCAGTGTAAGACTAGAGGGAAAGCAGCTAGTCATCACCACCCACCGCCAACTCTTGGGCTACTCTTTTACCAACGACATTTTTACTATTGTTTGTAGTCAAGCACAAAGCTACACAATGGGCTATCTGTACTCTGCCCTCCACGGGTATCGAAACAGGTTTCTAGCGTTGTAAGTCCACATACCTGCCGCTGTTTCACTATTGATAGTGAAGTCTAATTTTAAGCTAATAAATATAAAGTTTGTAAGAAGGTAATTTTCTATAAACCAGTACAAAAAACCAAGATTTGTTAAATTTAAAAATTATCGCCTTAAAGATACTTCAAAGTGATTTGGCGCCATCTATTGCAAAACAGAGAAGACTATAACTTTCCGTCTAATAATAATTATTATTCTTATCATCTTATGTGTGTCCACTAAACGTTACAGTTCTTAAAAAGTTTAAGTTTTTGTTTGAAAAATGTAACACTTATTTTTACAACTAATAGTTGAAAAATTGATGGCATTTGAAGATCTAACTTGTGTTGCCAACGGTTTCGAAACAAACACACCAATAAATAACTCATACTCAGACATATTTATTTTTATAGAAAATGGTTAACGTATATAGCTATCATGTAAATAAATACTCCTTTGTTCTTTGTTTCCTTTGTATGTAATTTATAGCAGCGGAAATATGTTTTCATTAAAGTTTATAAGAATGTCACTTAGTCCCTAGAGTACTGTACAGGGACTGATAGACCAGAGGGAAAGCAGGTAGTCAATTTATAACGCACCCACAGTCCAAAAGTGCTGAGTGCGTTTCTATTTTTTAGTGGAAACGGTGGACGTGTAGTGAACCTGCGGATCCACGATACAGGTACACTAACCATTGAGTCATGATCGGCACGAATAGTAAATAAATTTATCGCTAATTCCAGGCTAGGTGATTAGGGCGCTTGACTCGCAATCTGAGGGTCTCTGGTTCAAATCCCCATCCCACCAAAATGCTTGGCCGTGGGAGCGTTATAATGTGACGGTGAATCACACTATTCGTTGATAAAACAATAGCCCAAGAGTTGGTGGTGGGTGATAATGACTAGCTGCTTTCCCACTAGTCTTTCACTGCTAAATTAGTGACAGGCCTCGAAATTCAAAAACAAATACTACTTCCAAAAATTAAGTTTACAAAAATATTATTTAAACATGATTTACATTTAAAGTAGATAAACATAGGAAAAGAGTACATAGAATGACCGCGTCTGAACACTTTAATGAATACTTAGGTACTTGAAATGTCATGCGGCTTGCTAACTACTGCATTAAAGCCGCGTGCGTAAGGCTGAAAAAGGTATTGCTCATTTGAGGCATTATGGGGTATATTTAAAAATGATTCCTCGCACTTTTAAGCTTTTTAAATCCCATTACATAGATAAGCGTCTAGTATTGGAGAGCGGGAGTTCTTGAATACATTCTTAATTGTTTAATCTCCTTAGTAGGCTTACGCAAATGGCTTTATAGAAAATCTTCAAATGGAAAGATTGACATTCTACATTTCATGACTCGTGATTTGGATAACTGTGTTTATAAATATGTCTTAGTAGCATAGTCATCATCATCAAAAATTTCATCGCTCTTGGTTTGGGGAACTGTGTTTGGACACACATCTTCATCAGTCTCACTGTTACAAGATTGACATCATCAAATACACCATCACTTATTGTTTGGGGAACTGTGTTTGGACACGCATCTTCATCAGCCCCACAGTTACAAATTAACATCACCAAACACTCCATCATTTATTGTTTGGACACGCATCTTCATCAGCCCCACAGTTACAAGATTAACATCACCAAACACTCCATCACTTATTGTTTGGAGAACTGTATTTGAACACACATCTTCATCAGCCCCACAGTTGCACAGCTCTCTAAAGTTTAGACATCATGAATCTGTAGGAGAGGGGTGAGATCTGAGTTGGCATTGTCACCTTGCCACCACATCATAATCTGTAAGTGGGTACAACGTATCGCTTCCTCCAAAGCACCAGACGTGGGAAGGAATTTCTCACCTTGTTTGGAGAGTGTGTGTGGAGGAGAGATATTCTGGAAAAGATGTGTAACCTCCGTGATATATCTGCTTCTGTATCACAAAATATGACATACAAATTTCTTCAGGGTAGGTGCAGTTTTCGCTACTAGAGAGCTGGTCCTTCCGAAAGCTGTAATTCCAGA
>NW_013667816.1:0-1587 GCF_000517525.1 Limulus polyphemus | reverse complement strand
TAGCGCAGATAACCCTCGTGTAGCTTTGTTCCAAGAGGACATTTGTTTTTCACCTTGATTTCCAGGTTTCTAATCATCAATAGATGTGCAGTTGAACTCACGTTAAAAGAGAGAGGGGGGGGAGATATAAATTGGTTTTTTTCTCCTTGAAAAGCAATGTATTTGTACTTGCGGTTAATTTAAAATGTAGAGAGTCTCACAATGTCTATATACTTACTGTTTAGAATTGTATAGCAGAATAAAATGGATTATACTTATTTTTTAGAATTATATAGCAGGATAAAATGGATTATAATTGGCTGGAAATTCTCCGGTGGGTCAGCGATAAGTTTATGGACTTCCAACGCTAAAACCCGGGATTCGCTTCCCTGTGGTGGACAGGGCTCAAATATCCCATTGTGTGGTGCTGAGTTCAAAAAACAAAGAAACAAAAAGTTTACTGAAACAGAACCACATACAAACCTTAAAATCACTCACAGAATTTCGTTTTCTCCGTCTAAGAAAAGACGAAACGGAAATAAGAGCGGGAATGGAGGAAACTGGTGTCAGATGTACTGGTTGCACACAGAATTACAGGCTTGGTTAATTCTGTAAACAAACACATTCGGACCAACACGCTTTGGATGAGTTATCATCTGTTAAAGAATCGGTGGAGAAGGCGTATAATAAGTTCTTAAGTAATACGTTGTGCTATCAAGATCGTGGGTGGGGAAACAACCAGACAACGCTATTTCTTATTGCACAGGTCTTTGCTTAGTGAAGTCTGGGTATGTAGTTAAAAGGACGCTTGTTAACGCAATTCGAAAGCTGACCTCATACTTCATCGTGGTGTGTGTTGAAGCTGAACACGTAGGTGTTACTATCGTTAAAAAAAGATTGCTCCAACGCATCAGGCACTTTCACCGTCACACTTTCGGATGTACTTAAAAAAAAGAAAAACAGATACAAAACATATTAATATAAACCTATTACATAAAATAAGTGATATATCTATATATATAAAAGAGGAAGTTTGTTTATTTTGTTCACTATAGGAAACCAAACGGTTGAACTTTTAAAATAACTTCATAATAACCAGTTTTTTTACAAGAACTTTAATGGTGCTATTTACTTTGTATTTGGTGTAGTATTTAAAGATGAAATTGACAATTAATGATTATTGCGCCATTTTTTTTGTAATAAACATACAAACATAAGCACGTTTTGCACATAGAAAGCGTTATGGCGGGAGACACTCGGATCACCTTGCTGTCAATTCAGTATTTCCAAAAACGTTTTCTTTAAATAGTGCTAAGTGGTTTCATAAGTGATTTAGTAATTTTGTGAATTGCAAATTATTGTGTAGTGATACAGGTGATTATGCCAAGAAACGCCCTTTCTATGGAAAGTCTTCTGCCGCTAAAAGAATGCAAGCACAAAGAGCAGCTGAAACAGAAGAAAAACGCAATCAAAGACTACAAGCACAAGCTGCAAGACAGGCTGCTCATATACAGGAAGAGACTTTGGAACAACGTAAAGTTAGACTTCGAGCTCAAGCTGAAAGGCAGGCTACTCAAAGACAGCAAGAAACTGTTGAACAGCACAAAG
>NW_013667815.1:195441-201069 GCF_000517525.1 Limulus polyphemus | reverse complement strand
TCAAACACCCGAAGAACGTTTCTTAGTGTACTTCTTTAAGAGGATATTACGGACAGGCTTTTCTCATTTTCTAATTATAAACTGTTTTTGTTGTGAATAGGTAAATTGAAAACTTAGAATAAAGACAAGGTTAGTTATCTTTACATACAATTGTGTGTTCTACATCTTTGTCACAACTACACTTCATTTGGAAGTACTAATTCGCATGTCGTCTGTTCTCTTGAGTTATTTTCAGTTTATTTGTTTTTCTCCCATTAACTCTCCGTTTGTCAATTTTCAATATCGTTTTGAAAAGTTTCTATACTGATGTAATTTTTTAAGCGTTTATATAACTTCCAGTTTCTTCATGTTAATTACCGTTTATGTATAATGTTTGTTTAATAATGTTTATACTCGAATTTATTGATTTCCGTGTTATTCGTAGCTTACTTTTTTCTAACGTGTTTTGCCTATCTATGTATGATAACAGCATGTTTTCTTCTCGTATCTATTGGTTTTAATATTATTCACAGCTAAATCACTTGTTGCGTGATTTGCGTTTTATATGTACAATGGTATCTATTTACGTGATTTTCATGTGGTTTACCGGAAACGATCGTTTTTCATAAAAATAGCATTTTTTAGAGGTGTTTTATTTCTTCCCTGTTTTTTTTTGAACGCTATTTAGATAAGTTCTGCGGATCAAATTAAATTAATATGGTGCTGAATAAACCCTCGAAAACGATTATATTTGTTTTTGTCATAGAACATTACGAAGAGCCTTATCAGATTTTTTAAAAGTAAACTCTGGTTCTAGATGGTAGGAAATACGAAAATTATGAATAAAGACAATGTTTGTTATATTGCAAACATATGAGTTTGGGGTTATATATGTTTCTTTCATCTAACTATCTGTTATTTCATTTTCCATGTCGCTTTGAAAAGTTTCAAAAATCAGAAAATTTTTCAAGTGATGTGTGTTATTCGAGCTTCTTCAAGTTAATTATCTCTATTTGCGTCACATGGTCTACAGTTTCTTACAGCAAAGCATGGATTTTTATAATAAGCATTCGTTTTACGTGATTTGTATCTCCCATACATTTATTTCTAAACATTTTAGTATGAGCTATTTGGAATAACAGGAACTGCTCTGATGCTGAACGAACGATTTCAAACACTCGAAGAACGTTTAATAGGATATTACGGACAGCCTTTTCTCATTTTCTAACAAGAAACTGTTTTTGTTGTGAATAGGTAAATTGAAAACTTAGAATAAAGACAAGGTTAGTTATCTTTACATATAATTGTGTATTCTACATCATTGTCAGAACTACACTTCATTTGGAAGTACTAAATCGAATGTCGTCTGTTCTCTTGAGTTATTTTTAGTTTATGTGTGTATCTCCTATCTAATTCTATGTGTCTTGCTTTTCAATATCGTTTTGAAAAGTTTCTATACTTATGTAATTTTTAAGTGTCTAAATAGCTTCAAGTTTTTTCACGTTAATTATCGTTTTTCTGTTATATACATTATTAAACATGTTTCTACTCGAATTTATTGCTTTCCGTGTTATTCGTTACTTACTTTATTTTAATGTGTTTTGTCTTAATCGAGGTTGTGTCTTTTTCTTCGTTATTCCATGTATACCTTTTTAAGTATGTTCTCTCACTAATCCACTACCATAAACCAATGATAACGTGAAACCATCTTTAAAATACGTAACCTGAATACAAAAAAGACATATATTGAAGTTTTTCTTCACTACCCATTCAACCCATCTCCATCTGATATGATAAGAGCATGTTTTCTTATAGTATTTATTGGTTTTAATATTATTCACAGCTAAATCACTTGTTGCGTGATTTACGTGTACAATGGTATCGATTTACGTGATATCATAAACAATTGTATATTCTACGTTCTTTCTATGTGTATTCTAAAATTGATTTTGCAAGTTCTAAATCGCATGTGGTTTGTTCTCGTGAGTTTTTTTTGGGGGGGTTATATATTTTTTTTTCATCTAACTATCTGCTGGTTCATTTTCCATGTCGTTTTGAAAAATTTTAAAAATAAAATTTTTTAAGTGAAAATTATCTCTATTTGCTTCACATGATCTAGAGTTTCTTACAGCAAAGCATGGATTTTTTATAATAAGCATTCGTTTTACGTGATTTGTATCTCCCATACATTTATTTCTAAACATTTTTGTATGAGCTATTTGGAATAACAGCAGTCTCTGATGCTGAACGAACGATTTCAAACACCCGAAGAACGTTTCTAAGTGTACTTCTTTAAGAGGATATTACGGACAGCCTTTTCTCATTTTTTAACAATAAACTGTTTTTGTTTTGAATAGGGAAATTGAAAACTTAGAATAAAGACAAAGTTAATTTTCTTTATATACAATTGTGTGTTCTACATCTTTGTCACAACTACACTTCATTTGGAAGTACAAAATCGCATGTCGTCTGTTCTATTGAGTTATTTTTTGTTTATGTGGGTTTCTCGCATCTAGCTATACGTTTGTGAATTTTCAATATCGTTTTGAACTATTTCTTTACTTATGTACTTTTTTAAGTGTTTATTTAGCTTCAAGTTTTTTCAGGTTAAATATCGTTTTTCTGTTATGTACATTTAATAATGTTTCTACTCGAATTTATTGATTTCCGTGTTATTCGTAGCTTACTTTTTTTTTAACGTGTTTTGCCTATCTATGTATGATAACAGTTATTTTTAGTTTATTTGTTTTTCGCCCATTTAGCTCTCCGTTTGTCAATTTTCAATATCGTTATGAAAAGTTTCTATACTGATGTAATTTTTAAGTGTTTATATAACTTTCAGTTTCTTCATGTTTATTATCTATAATGTACATTTCATGTGGTTTACCGGAAACGATCGGTTTTCATAATAGTATTCTTTAGAGGTGTTTTATTTCATCCCTGTTTTTTTTTAACACTATTTAGATAAGCTATGCGGATCAAATTAAACTAATATGGTGCTGAATAAACCCTCGAATAACGATTATATTCGTTTTTGTAATAGAATATTACGAAGAGCCTTATCAGATGTTTTAAAAGTAAACTCTTGTTCTAGATGGTAGGAAATACGAAAATTATGAATAAGGACAATGTTAGTTATATTTGCAAACATATGAGTTTGTTACAACCTACCTCGATTTTGCAAGTTTTCAAACGCATGTCGTTTTTTCTATTCAGTTATGTATCGTTTATGTATGTTAAACTAACCTAATTTGATGTTCGTACATTTTTTCTTATCTTTATTTCGAAACACCTTTTATATAAGCTTTCAGGAATAACAAGAATTGGAATGGTTCTCAACAAACGATTTCAAACACAGGAAAATTGATTGTAAGTGTACTTCTAATAGAACGTTACGAACAGCATTTTCACATTTTGTAACACTAAACAGTTTTCGTAGTGGATTGGATATTGAAAGATTTAGAACATGCACGAGGTTGGTTATCTTCATAAACAATTGTATATTCTACGTTCTTTCTATGTGTATTCTAACATTGATTTTGCAAGTTCTAAATTGCATGTGGTTTTTTCTCGTGAGTTATTTTTTGGGGTTATATATGTTTCTTTCATCTAACTTCTGTTGGTTCATTTTCCATGTCGTTTTGAAAAGTTTCAAAAATAAGAAAATTTTTCAAGTGATGTGTGTTATTCGAGTTTCTTCAAGTTAATTATCTCTATTTGCGTCACATGATCTAGAGTTTCTTACAGCAAAGCATGGATTTTTATAATAATTATTCGTTTTACGTGATTTCTATCTCCCATACATTTATTTCTAAACATTTTTGTATGAGCTATTTGGAATAACAGGAACTGCTCTGATGCTGAACGAACGATTTCAAACACCCGAAGAACGTTTCTAAGTGTACTTCTTTAAGAGGATATTACGGACAGCCTTTTCTCATTTTCTAACAATAAACTGTTTTTGTTTTGAATAGGGAAATTGAAAACTTAGAATAAAGACAAAATTAATTTTCTTTACATACAATTGTGTGTTCTACATCTTTGTCAGAATTACACTTCATTTCGAAGTACAAAATCGCATGTCGTCTGTTCTATTGAGTTATTTTTAGTTTATGTGGGTTTCTCGCATCTAACTCTACGTTTGTGAATTTTCAATATCGTTTTGAACTATTTCTTTACTTATGTACTTTTTAAGTGTTTATATAGCTTCAAGTTTTTTCACGTTAATTATCGTTTTTCTGTTATGTACATTATTAAACATGTTTCTACTCGAATTTATTGCTTTCCGTGTTATTTTTAACTTACTTTCTTTTAATGTGTTTTTTCTTAATCGAGGTTGTGTCAGTGTAAACGTATATCTTTGTTGTTCCATGTATACCTTTTTAAGTATGTTCTCTCACTAATCCACTACAATAAACCAATGATACCGTGAAACCATCTTTAAAATACGTAACCTGAATACAAAAAGGACATTTGCTGTTATGTTAAACTTATATTGAAGTTTTTCTTCATTACCCATTCAAGCCATCTCCAGCATAATAGAATGTTTTCTTCTAGTATTTATTGGTTTTAATATTATTCACAGATAAATCACTTGTTGCGCGATGTACGTGTTATATGTACAATGGTATCGATTTACGTGATTTTCATGTGGTTAACAGGAAACGATCGTTTTTCATAATTAGAATTCTTTAGAGGTGTTTTGTTTCTTCCCTCTCTATTTTTGAACACTCTTTATATAAGCTATGTGAATGAAATTGAATTAATATGGTGCTGAATAAACCCTCGAATAATGATTATATTTGTTTTTGTTATAGAACATTACGAAGAGCCTTATCATATTTTATAAAAGTAAACTCTGGTTCTAGATGGTAGGAAATACGAAAATTATGAATAAGGACAATGTTAGTTATACTTGCAAATATATGAGTTTGTTACAACCTACCTCGATTTTGCAAGTTTTCAAACGCATGTCGTTTTTTCTATTCAGTTATTT
The DNA here is from genome assembly GCF_000517525.1 of Limulus polyphemus. Lineage (NCBI taxonomy): Eukaryota > Metazoa > Arthropoda > Merostomata > Xiphosura > Limulidae > Limulus > Limulus polyphemus. The sequence continues at coordinate 196,094 of NW_013667815.1, read as the reverse complement.
ATCGTTTATGTATATTACACTAACCTAAGTTGATGTTCGTACATTTTTTCTTATCTTTATTTCGAAACACCTTTTATATAAGCTTTCAGGAATAACAAGAATTGGAATGGTTCTCACCAAACGATTTCAAACACTCGAAGATTGATTGTAAGGGTACTTCTAATAGAACGTCACGAACAGCATTTTCACATTTTGTAACACTAAACAGTTTTCGTAGTGGATTGGAAATTGAAAGATTTAGAACATGGACGAGTTTGGTTATCCTCATAAATAATTGTATATTCTACGTTCCTTCTATGTGTATTCTAACATTGATTTTGCAAGTTCTAAATCGCATGTGGTTTTTTCTCGTGAATTTTTTTGGGGTTATATATGTTTCTTTCATCTAACTATCTGTTATTTTATTTTTCATGTCGTTTTGAAAAGTTTCAAAAATCAGAAAATTTTTGAAGTGATGTGTGTTATTCGAGTTTCTTAAAGTTAATTATCTCTATTTGCGTCATATGATCTACAGTTTCTTACAGCAAAGCATGGCTTTTCATAATAAGTATTCGTTTTACGTGATTTCCCATACATTTATTTCTAAACATTTTTGTGTGATCTATTTGGAATAACAGAAACTGCTCTAATGCTGAACGAACGATTTCAAACAC